>NW_022990921.1:355929-405773 GCF_902827175.1 Gymnodraco acuticeps
GTGTGTGTGTGTGCGAGCGTCAGTGTGCACGTGTGTGTGTGTGTGTGTGCGAGCATCAGTGTGTGTGTGTGTGTGTGTGTGTGTGTGTGTGCGAGCGTCAGTGTGTGTGTGTGTGTGTGTGTGTGTGTGTGTTTGTGTGTGTGTGTGTGTGCGAGCATCAGTGTGTGCGAGCGTCAGTGTGTGTGTGTGTGTGTGTGTGTGGAGCGTCAGTGTGTGTGTGTGCGAGCGTCAGTGTGTGTGTGTGTGCAGGTTTTCTGTCCGATCAGCAGATTCCTCAGCTGCTCTGGAGGAAGAGGACTAAATGCCTAAACAACATTATATTTATTATTTAAACAGAGCTCATGCATTGAACAGAGCTCACAGTGCCAACACCAATACATATTATAATGACTGTGATATTTAATCCTTAAAATAAGGATAAAAGTGCACAACGTAGACGTAAAGTTGCTCAGATGAAAATACAGTCTTAAAGAGTCGTAATCGGGACTAAACTCATTTCCAGAGAACGGTCTTTGAAGATGTGAATGATGTGTAAAGCATGCTTACATTTTGCAAGACACTACAGGGAAGTATAGTACAACAAATAAATGGTACTAATAGATATCACCATGCAAATTCCCCACATCATAACTTGCACAAAGACTCATCATCTAATGCTTTGTTTAGCTATAATTAGAAGAAATCTACAGACATAAATAGAGTTAGTTAATTCAACATCTAAATTTGCATTTTTTGATTAAGACGATGTTATCAAAGCAAATCGCCCAACAATTCATACATGACCCGTTTCGTTTTTGGCCTGTAGTGTCTCACCATAAAGATTTATCGAACTTATGATTTCATAAAGGTAAACCACAACAATTATAATGAAATATTTATCATAGCAACATCAAAAATGAAATAATATTATTATCATTTTTATCGTTATTTTGCGAGATACACTGAAGGTCGTGTGTGTGTCTGTGTGTGTATGATCCTGGGATGCAGTGTGTATCAGTAGCAGAGAGCGAGGAAGAAGAGCTGCAGCCAATCACAGCGCGGGATGCTCTGAAATGCTTAAACTGTTCTCAGCCTCTGATTGGTCACTCTCCCTGACAGCCGCTCATTCTGTGCTCTGATTGGTCCGTTTCAGCTGCCGGTGTCGGGGAACATGCTGGACCTGTACGGAGGCATGGCCACGCCCACCATCACCGTTAGCAACAGCTGCCCAGCCGACCTGCACGGCATCAAGAGGGAGGTGAACGGTGGGTCACACACACACACACACACACACACACACACACACACACACACACACACACACACACACACACACACACACACACACACACACATATACCATGTATACATTACTTCAGGGGACATTACATTGACTTACATGCATTTCCTGGAGACTTATCCTAACCATAACCAACACATGCCTAACCCTTACACTTACCCTCACGAATGTTTTTACACCATTGCTAGGCCCTTTTAAGACTTCCCTTAGGACAGGTTCTCGTCAGTCACATCCTTTAGGGGTCCCCGGAAGGTTAGGAGATCTCTAGGCACCACTGCTCTGTCTCCCCTGGTATCAGGTCTCTTCTTGCTTTTTTAATTGATTTTACTTCTTCTTATTGTTATTATTTGTATTAATTTTAACAGGGCTTTTAGAAACATTGTATGTATTTCCCTTGGAGTTTTTAGAAAGGTTTTTTTTAACCACATTATTATCCCGAGAGCCAGTGCCCTACGCAGCGCTCCTCCGGAGCACTGCCCTTTCCCCTAACCTAACCTAACCTAACCTAACCTAACCAAGTCTTCACCCTAAAAGTAATGATTCCCCTCATGGGGACCTCCATTTTGTCCCCATAAGGGAGGACTGTGACTGTGTAAACAGATGTAGGTCCCCACAAGGATAGTAATGCTAGGCCACACACACACACACACACACACCTCAGATCCCCCAACTCTGCAGAGCTGATTGCTGATTGGCTCCTGTGTGGTCAGAGATCTGATAGTTAAGCCCCCCCCCTCCGTCTTTCTGCTGAAAATGTGTTCTTCTTCTCCGGTTTGATGAGTCAACAGCAGACTTCCTTCAAACAGACCCACACACCCACACACACACACACACACACACACACACACACACACACACACACACACACACACACACACACACACACACACACACGTTGTATTTTCCCACATCATCAGTTCCTACTTCCTGTCCAGTCAACATGAACTAAAAAACACTTACTGCTGTTTCAGCTGAAAACCTTCAACCGTCTTTCAAAATAAAACGAGATGTCCGTTAACTTCATTCATCAGCTCGTTGAATCACACACAACATATTCTGTTAATATGCTTTACTCAAAATGTCCTTTTGTGTATAAATTGCTTACACCAGGTTACTTCTTCCACGGTGGAGAAGACTCATAATACTGGAGAAAACCTTCCTTAATGACAGAAATATGCAGGACGATCTTTCAAACTTTGTTACAAACGTTTCTGTTTGTGTTTTTCCTCACGAGGGAAATCTTGTAAATAGTTGTTCTGTTGTTGTTTTTGTTGCAGAGGTGGAGACCAAAGCTTTCATCAAAGAGAGACAGAAGAAAGACAACCACAACCAAAGTGAGGACATTACATTTCATACTGCAGTATTTCTCCACGTATAACTGCTTTATAACTGTGTTGCTACTCAAGATGTCAGCAGATATCACAGAGTTGTACAATCTAGCAGAAAGGTTTGAGGCAGGTGAACTAAAGATACTTAGTTTTAAGTAAATACAAACCAAATTATTATTTCACAGACCCATTACCGTACCTTTAGTCCTGTTTTATTACAGTCATGCCATTAAACATCACATTTGTGACATTATCGCCTCTACAATGTACTGTAATATTAGGGATGTAACGATACCAAAAACTCACGGTACGATAATATCGTGATAAAAAGTCCACGGTACGATATTTATCGCGATATTGAAAAATAAAGAAAAAAAATGTGAATTTTTTTCTTTATTAAATAATAAATCTGATTTGTACAGCATTTTAGTAGATAGTAGTATTTTAAAGTGTCAACGATATAATAATCAGACCCTGCAATAGAATAAATCAAGTTTCACTTTAGTTGTTCAAGTAACTCAACTCTAACTCACTCACTCAGCATCATCAAGGTTATCTGTTAGGAATATGAGCATGTCCACATTTCCAGGTAGAAGCTGGGATGTTTGGGCGTTTACAAAATCCCCTGCTGTGGAAACAACTCTCTTGCTTGGTACAGATGTTGCTGGGACAGAGAGATATGCTTTGGCCATGGGTGACAGCAGTGGGTCAAACTGTGCATTGTCTCTCCACCACTTCAAAAACAATACAGTGTTTGCCAAGAAGGTGAGGCTTATTGACAGGGCGAGATATAAATATACTGTTGGTACTTGTCAATGTCTCTAGGTGTGTACATGTAGCCCTGTAAATACGATGTCCTTTATTGTTATCTGTTGATTTATGTTCATGTTGTAACCTACTTGCTGCCATGTTGGACAGGTCTCCCTTGAAAAAGAGATCGATGATCTCAATGGGACCATCTGGTTAAATAAAGGTTTAAAAAATATATATATATATAAAAAAATAAAAATAAATGTCTCACGACAGTATTGAGACATTTATTTATCGCGATATTCGATATATCGTTACATCCCTATGTAATATACAACACTTTGGGTATTACTTTGCTAATTACCTACTTGTATGTGGTTTATGTAAACATGGTTTGCCCCTTTTGTCTCTTGAAACAAAAACATGGAGATCAGAAATGCTTAATTATTTATCTTTTCCATCGTTTTTTCCGTTTATTTTTGCTGTTAATGTTGTGAAATAACTCTTTCTAACTATCTGTGATTTCAAAATGTTTCTGTGGTTTTATTGCAACATTTCACACAAAGTCTTGAATGAACAGCAGCGGCTGATGCGCAGTAAAGAGAGTGCTTAAACCATGTAACAATAATAATATAATATTGTTGGTGCTGTGTGTTTCAGTCGAGAGGAGGAGGAGGTTCAACATCAACGATCGGATCAAAGAACTCGGGGGTCTCATCCCTAAATCCAGCGACCCGTCAGTACCAACACTACATACCCTTTCATGTTTCAAACAGATAACACACATCTACATTGTATCTTTCGACCGTAATAAAAGTCACATTTCATGTCAGAAATAACGAAGACAGGCAATATTAATAACTGTATCATGACGCTATGATCTCTAGAAAAGTACTTTTTCTTTCAGAATTATAATTAACAGGGTGAAAATTAATAATGGTTAAAAAATACAACATTATTATGATTTATGACTTGTATTATGTATAAGTCTTCATGGACAATGAAAAGTGAATGCACCTCGTTAAGCTCGTTAGTGCCACGTGCAGAGCTGGGAAGTAGTGGAGTACAAATACTTCGTTACTGTACTTAAGTACATCTTTCTGGTATCAGTACTTTACTCCACTACTTATTTTTCTGACGACTTTTGACTGTTTACATGTTGAACTCAAATACCTGTACTTTCTACTTCTTACATGTTGAACACAAATACCTGTACTTTCTACTTCTTACATGTTGAACTCTAATACCTGTACTTTCTACTTCTTACATGTTGAACACAAATACCTGTACTTTCTACTTCTTACATGTTGAACTCAAATACTTGTACTTTCTACTTCTTACATGTTGAACTCAAATACTTGTACTTTCTACTTCTTACATGTTGAACACAAATACCTGTACTTTCTACTTCTTACATGTTGAACTCAAATACTTGTACTTTCTACTTCTCACATGTTGAACTCAAATACCTGAACTTTCTACTTCTTACATGTTGAACTCAAATACCTGTACTTTCTACTTCTTACATGTTGAACACAAATACCTGTACTTTCTACTTCTTACATGTTGAACTCAAATACTTGTACTTTCTACTTCTCACATGTTGAACTCAAATACCTGTACTTTCTACTTCTTACATGTTGAACACAAATACCTGTACTTTCTACTTCTCACATGTTGAACACAAATACCTGTACTTTCTACTTCTCACATGTTGAACTCAAATACCTGAACTTTCTACTTCTCTCATTTTCCAAACAGCTGGTTCCTTTAGTCTGAATGTGTGTTTGATGCGTGATCATTATTCTTTAGAGTCATTGCGTGCCTATTGATTTGAACACGATCCGTGTATCCATCATTTCCTGGTCTTCTCTAAAGAAGAGGGACCAATGGAAACGTTGTCATGTTGCCGTTGTTCAGCATGGAAACATTCATTAGCTAACAATGACATTATTGGTCTATTAATATAAAGGGAGGTCAGGTACTCTTTAAAACAGCTGCTAGTTATGGGTACTTTTTACTGAAGTACACTTCAAAGCCTCTTTACTTTGACTTGAGTAAAGAAGTTTAGTCAGCACTTCTACTTTAGAGTATTTTTAAACACGAGTATCTGTACTTCTACTTGAGAAAAGGATATGTGTACTTTTGCCATCTCTGGCTACGTGTGTTAACGAGGCGAGGCCTGTGATTGGTTGATCAGGGAGTCGAGGTGGAACAAGGGGACCATCCTCAAGGCGTCGGTGGATTACATCCGGAAACTTCAGAAGGAGCAGCACAGAGCCCGAGAGATGGAGGAGAGACAGAGGAGGCTGGAGAACACCAACCACTCTCTGCTGCTGCGCATCCAGGTGAGGAGGCGGTCCTTATGGTGACTTGAGCACTGATAGCTCCACTGTGATTGGTTCCGGTCTTTGAGAAACTAAAGACAAATGTACAAAAGGAATGCTTTTAAATGTTCCTTAGTTATGTTTCTCAAAGCAAGTTAGCATCTTCAAATAATTACCTCTGGTCCTTATAGTGGACCAATCAGTGACTTGAACACTGATAGCTCCACTGTGATTGGCAGAGGTGGGAAGTAGTGGAGTACAAATACTTCGTTACTGTACTTAAGTAAATGTTTCTGGTATCAGTACTTTACTCCACTACCTATGTTTCTGACAACTTTTTACTTTGACTTCTTACATGTTGAACACAAATACCTGTACTTTCTACTTCTCACATGTTGAACTCAAATACCTGTACTTTCTACTTCTCACATGTTGAACACAAATACCTGTACTTTCTACTTCTTACATGTTGAACTCAAATACCTGTACTTTCTACTTCTTACATGTTGAACTCAAATACCTGTACTTTCTACTTCTTACATGTTGAACTCAAATACCTGTACTTTCTACTTCTTACATGTTGAACTCAAATACCTGTACTTTCTACTTCTTACATGTTGAACTCAAATACCTGTACTTTCTACTTCTTACATGTTGAACTCAAATACCTGTACTTTCTACTTCTTACATGTTGAACTCAAATACCTGAACTTTCTACTTCTCACATGTTGAACCCAAATACCTGTACTTTCTACTTCTCACATGTTGAACCCAAATACCTGTACTTTCTACTTCTTACATGTTGAACTCAAATACCTGTACTTTCTACTTCTTACATGTTGAACACAAATACCTGTACTTTCTACTTCTTACATGTTGAACCCAAATACCTGTACTTTCTACTTCTTACATGTTGAACTCAAATACCTGTACTTTCTACTTCTCACATGTTGAACACAAATACCTGTACTTTCTACTTCTTACATGTTGAACCCAAATACCTGTACTTTCTACTTCTCACATGTTGAACACAAATACCTGTACTTTCTACTTCTTACATTTTGAACTCAAATACCTGAACTTTCTACTTCTTACATGTTGAACTCAAATACCTGAACTTTCTACTTCTTACATGTTGAACTCAAATACCTGTACTTTCTACTTCTCACATGTTGAACACAAATACCTGTACTTTCTACTTCTTACATGTTGAACCCAAATACCTGTACTTTCTACTTCTTACATGTTGAACTCAAATACCTGTACTTTCTACTTCTTACATGTTGAACTCAAATACCTGTACTTTCTACTTCTTACATGTTGAACTCAAATACCTGTACTTTCTACTTCTCACATGTTAAACACAAATACCTGTACTTTCTACTTCTCACATGTTGAACTCAAATACCTGTACTTTCTACTTCTTACATGTTGAACTCAAATACCTGAACTTTCTACTTCTTACATGTTGAACTCAAATACCTGTACTTTCTACTTCTTACATGTTGAACTCAAATACCTGTACTTTCTACTTCTTACATGTTGAACTCAAATACCTGTACTTTCTACTTCTTACATGTTGAACTCAAATACCTGTACTTTCTACTTCTCACATGTTGAACTCAAATACCTGTACTTTCTACTTCTTACATGTTAAACACAAATACCTGTACTTTCTACTTCTCACATGTTGAACACAAATACCTGAACTTTCTACTTCTTACATGTTGAACCCAAATACCTGTACTTTCTACTTCTTACATGTTGAACCCAAATACCTGTACTTTCTACTTCTTACATGTTGAACTCAAATACCTGTACTTTCTACTTCTTACATGTTGAACCCAAATACCTGTACTTTCTACTTCTTACATGTTGAACCCAAATACCTGTACTTTCTACTTCTTACATGTTGAACCCAAATACCTGTACTTTCTACTTCTTACATGTTGAACTCAAATACCTGTACTTTCTACTTCTTACATGTTGAACCCAAATACCTGTACTTTCTACTTCTTACATGTTGAACTCAAATACCTGTACTTTCTACTTCTTACATGTTGAACCCAAATACCTGTACTTTCTACTTCTTACATGTTGAACACAAATACCTGTACTTTCTACTTCTCACATGTTGAACTCAAATACCTGTACTTTCTACTTCTTACATGTTGAACTCAAATACCTGTACTTTCTACTTCTTACATGTTGAACTCAAATACCTGTACTTTCTACTTCTCACATGTTGAACTCAAATACCTGAACTTTCTACTTCTTACATGTTGAACTCAAATACCTGTACTTTCTACTTCTTACATGTTGAACATAAATACCTGTACTTTCTACTTCTTACATGTTGAACCCAAATACCTGTACTTTCTACTTCTTACATGTTGAACTCAAATACCTGTACTTTCTACTTCTTACATGTTGAACTCAAATACCTGTACTTTCTACTTCTTACATGTTGAACTCAAATACCTGTACTTTCTACTTCTTACATGTTGAACTCAAATACCTGTACTTTCTACTTCTTACATGTTGAACTCAAATACCTGTACTTTCTACTTCTTACATGTTGAACTCAAATACCTGAACTTTCTACTTCTCACATGTTGAACCCAAATACCTGTACTTTCTACTTCTCACATGTTGAACCCAAATACCTGTACTTTCTACTTCTTACATGTTGAACTCAAATACCTGTACTTTCTACTTCTTACATGTTGAACACAAATACCTGTACTTTCTACTTCTTACATGTTGAACCCAAATACCTGTACTTTCTACTTCTTACATGTTGAACTCAAATACCTGTACTTTCTACTTCTCACATGTTGAACACAAATACCTGTACTTTCTACTTCTTACATGTTGAACCCAAATACCTGTACTTTCTACTTCTTACATGTTGAACTCAAATACCTGTACTTTCTACTTCTTACATGTTGAACACAAATACCTGTACTTTCTACTTCTTACATTTTGAACTCAAATACCTGAACTTTCTACTTCTTACATGTTGAACTCAAATACCTGAACTTTCTACTTCTTACATGTTGAACTCAAATACCTGTACTTTCTACTTCTCACATGTTGAACACAAATACCTGTACTTTCTACTTCTTACATGTTGAACCCAAATACCTGTACTTTCTACTTCTTACATGTTGAACTCAAATACCTGTACTTTCTACTTCTCACATGTTGAACACAAATACCTGTACTTTCTACTTCTTACATTTTGAACTCAAATACCTGAACTTTCTACTTCTTACATGTTGAACTCAAATACCTGAACTTTCTACTTCTTACATGTTGAACTCAAATACCTGTACTTTCTACTTCTCACATGTTGAACACAAATACCTGTACTTTCTACTTCTTACATGTTGAACCCAAATACCTGTACTTTCTACTTCTTACATGTTGAACACTAATACCTGTACTTTCTACTTCTCACATGTTAAACACAAATACCTGTACTTTCTACTTCTTACATGTTGAACTCAAATACCTGTACTTTCTACTTCTTACATGTTGAACTCAAATACCTGAACTTTCTACTTCTTACATGTTGAACTCAAATACCTGTACTTTCTACTTCTTACATTTTGAACTCAAATACCTGAACTTTCTACTTCTTACATGTTGAACTCAAATACCTGTACTTTCTACTTCTTACATGTTGAACTCAAATACCTGTACTTTCTACTTCTCACATGTTAAACACAAATACCTGTACTTTCTACTTCTCACATGTTGAACTCAAATACCTGTACTTTCTACTTCTTACATGTTGAACTCAAATACCTGTACTTTCTACTTCTTACATGTTGAACTCAAATACCTGTACTTTCTACTTCTTACATGTTGAACTCAAATACCTGTACTTTCTACTTCTTACATGTTGAACTCAAATACCTGTACTTTCTACTTCTCACATGTTGAACTCAAATACCTGTACTTTCTACTTCTTACATGTTAAACACAAATACCTGTACTTTCTACTTCTCACATGTTGAACACAAATACCTGAACTTTCTACTTCTTACATGTGAACCCAAATACCTGTACTTTCTACTTCTTACATGTTGAACCCAAATACCTGTACTTTCTACTTCTTACATGTTGAACTCAATACCTGTACTTTCTACTTCTTACATGTTGAACCCAAATACCTGTACTTTCTACTTCTTACATGTTGAACCCAAATACCTGTACTTTCTACTTCTTACATGTTGAACCCAAATACCTGTACTTTCTACTTCTTACATGTTGAACTCAAATACCTGTACTTTCTACTTCTTACATGTTGAACCCAAATACCTGTACTTTCTACTTCTTACATGTTGAACTCAAATACCTGTACTTTCTACTTCTTACATGTTGAACACAAATACCTGTACTTTCTACTTCTTACATGTTGAACACAAATACCTGTACTTTCTACTTCTCACATGTTGAACACAAATACCTGTACTTTCTACTTCTTACATGTTGAACACAAATACCTGTACTTTCTACTTCTCACATGTTGAACTCAAATACCTGTACTTTCTACTTCTTACATGTTGAACTCAAATACCTGTACTTTCTACTTCTTACATGTTGAACTCAAATACCTGTACTTTCTACTTCTCACATGTTGAACTCAAATACCTGAACTTTCTACTTCTTACATGTTGAACTCAAATACCTGTACTTTCTACTTCTTACATGTTGAACATAAATACCTGTACTTTCTACTTCTTACATGTTGAACCCAAATACCTGTACTTTCTACTTCTTACATGTTGAACTCAAATACCTGTACTTTCTACTTCTTACATGTTGAACTCAAATACCTGTACTTTCTACTTCTTACATGTTGAACACAAATACCTGTACTTTCTACTTCTTACATGTTGAACCCAAATACCTGTACTTTCTACTTCTTACATGGTGAACACAAATACCTGTACTTTCTACTTCTCACATGTTGAACTCAAATACCTGTACTTTCTACTTCTTACATGGTGAACACAAATACCTGTACTTTCTACTTCTTACATGTTGAACTCAAATACCTGTACTTTCTACTTCTTACATGTTGAACATAAATACCTGTACTTTCTACTTCTTACATGTTGAACACAAATACCTGTACTTTCTACTTCTCACATGTTGAACTCAAATACCTGTACTTTCTACTTCTTACATGTTGAACCCAAATACCTGTACTTTCTACTTCTTACATGTTGAACTCAAATACCTGTACTTTCTACTTCTTACATGTTGAACTCAAATACCTGTACTTTCTACTTCTTACATGTTGAACTCAAATACCTGTACTTTCTACTTCTTACATGTTGAACTCAAATACCTGTACTTTCTACTTCTTACATGTTGAACATAAATACCTGTACTTTCTACTTCTTACATGTTGAACATAAATACCTGTACTTTCTACTTCTTACATCCATCCATCCATCTTCTCCCGCTTATCCGTGGTCGGGTCGCGGGGGTAGCAGTTCCAGCAGAGAACTTCTTACATGTTGAACACAAATACCTGTACTTTCTACTTCTTACATGTTGAACATAAATACCTGTACTTTCTACTTCTTACATGTTGAACTCAAATACCTGTACTTTCTACTTCTTACATGTTGAACTCAAATACCTGTACTTTCTACTTCTTACATGTTGAACTCAAATACCTGTACTTTCTACTTCTTACATGTTGAACTCAAATACCTGTACTTTCTACTTCTTACATGTTGAACACAAATACCTGTACTTTCTACTTCTTACATGTTGAACACAAATACCTGTACTTTCTACTTCTTACATGTTGAACTCAAATACCTGTACTTTCTACTTCTTACATGTTGAATACAAATACCTGTACTTTCTACTTCTTACATGTTGAACTCAAATACCTGTACTTTCTACTTCTTACATGTTGAACACAAATACCTGTACTTTCTACTTCTTACATGTTGAACACAAATACCTGTACTTTCTACTTCTTACATGTTGAATACAAATACCTGTACTTTCTACTTCTTACATGTTGAACTCAAATACCTGTACTTTCTACTTCTTACATGTTGAACACAAATACCTGTACTTTCTACTTCTTACATGTTGAACTCAAATACCTGTACTTTCTACTTCTTACATGTTGAACACAAATACCTGTACTTTCTACTTCTTACATGTTGAACTCAAATACCTGAACTTTCTACTTCTTACATGTTGAACACAATACCTGTACTTTCTACTTCTTACATGTTGAACACAAATACCTGTACTTTCTACTTCTTACATGTTGAACTCAAATACCTGAACTTTCTACTTCTTACATGTTGAACTCAAATACCTGAACTTTCTACTTCTTACATGTTGAACACAAATACCTGAACTTTCTACTTCTTACATGTTGAACTCAAATACCTGTACTTTCTACTTCTTACATGTTGAACACAAATACCTGTACTTTCTACTTCTTACATGTTGAACACAAATACCTGTACTTTCTACTTCTTACATGTTGAACTCAAATACCTGTACTTTCTACTTCTTACATGTTGAATACAAATACCTGTACTTTCTACTTCTTACATGTTGAACTCAAATACCTGTACTTTCTACTTCTTACATGTTGAACACAAATACCTGTACTTTCTACTTCTTACATGTTGAACACAAATACCTGTACTTTCTACTTCTTACATGTTGAATACAAATACCTGTACTTTCTACTTCTTACATGTTGAACTCAATACCTGTACTTTCTACTTCTTACATGTTGAACACAAATACCTGTACTTTCTACTTCTTACATGTTGAACTCAAATACCTGTACTTTCTACTTCTTACATGTTGAACACAAATACCTGTACTTTCTACTTCTTACATGTTGAACTCAAATACCTGAACTTTCTACTTCTTACATGTTGAACACAAATACCTGTACTTTCTACTTCTTACATGTTGAACACAAATACCTGTACTTTCTACTTCTTACATGTTGAACTCAAATACCTGAACTTTCTACTTCTTACATGTTGAACTCAAATACCTGAACTTTCTACTTCTTACATGTTGAACACAAATACCTGAACTTTCTACTTCTTACAGCTGAAAATATGATTTTGTTTTGGAATAAAAGTCCACTCTGTGTTTTGGTGTTTTTAGGAGTTGGAGCTCCAGGCTGGTCTGAACTCTTCCTCCTCCTCTTCCTCTCTGGACCCTCAGACCCTGCTATCCCCCACGCTGCCTCAGCCCTTCTCCTCTTCCTCCTCTTCCTCCCTGGTGACCCCTTCCCTCGGTCTGGACGCCCTCAGCTTCGTGGACCTGGACGATCCTCACGGAGTCTCCGGTGTCTTCTCCCCGGACCTGATGTCCGACGTGGGGCTGACGGAGCTGCACGGCCTGCTGATGGAGGAGGGGGGCGTGGGGGTGATGTCCGACCCCCTGCTTTCCTGCGGAGCGTCGAGAAGCAGCAGCAGGAGGAGCAGCTTCAGCATGGAGGAAGACCTCTGATGACATCACCACACACGCTGTAACGCCATTGGCCAAAAACACTGAATCTTAACCCGTGAAATCATCAAAACCAACACACAGAGGTGATGTCACGACGGCAACCACTGTGAGTCTACAGTGTTCCCATGGTAACCACTGTCTTGTCCTGACTGGAAGCTGATTGGCTGATAACAAACAAACTAAAAGCTGATTGGTTGACAGGCTCCAGGTGTCTAAAAGTAGGGCAAAACACTCGGAAAATCACTTTTAAAGTCTGAAATTCAGATTTAAAAAAAGGCAGGATAACCAAATCTTTGCTTGTGTTTTAGTTCATGAGTTTTAAAAAGGTGCTACATACGGCATTCAGAGCGTTAACATGGAATCAAACTATTGTTGTGTAAACGTATAGCGACTTAACGTCTACCTGACCAGAGAATGAAGTCTCTGTGTGCGTTTTAATCCGAGCTCCATGCTTGTGATACTGTTGGCCATCCTCACTATTATACTGTCTAAGGGCCGGGAAACATGTGGCGTTTTTTGCAGCGTTGTCGTCTTCTGTGGCCTGATATGAACATATTTCACCGCAGAACACAGCAACGCTTGTCATGTGACAAGGAACAACCAATCACAGCCTGCAGATCGTTCTCCCTTCTACCGTAAATCAGTCCACGGTAAATATGAAGGATGAGGAGATCAGTTTAGTATCAGGATCTGTCCCACAGTAAACACATTGAAGAAGATTACCTTGTAGAAAGTCGGCCATTATTCTATGGATTACAGTTACAGTTTGTAAAGACGCAGCGTGGTTCTATTAAAGGTCCCCTATTATGCAAAATCCTCTTCTTCATGTCTCTTCTACATCAACATGTGTCCCCTCTTCTTCATGTCTCTTCTACATCAACATGTGTCCCCTCTTCTTCATGTCTCTTCTACATCAACATGTGTCCCCTCTTCTTCATGTCTCTTCTACATCAACATGTGTCCCCTCTTCTTCATGTCTCTTCTACATCAACATGTGTCCCCTCTTCTTCATGTCTCTTCTACATCAACATGTGTCCCCTCTGTGGAAAGAGACTCTGAAAGTTTCAGGAACAAAGATTCTCTCTCTTTTTGATCCATTTCTATAAAAACCTGTCTGAAAATGAGCTGATCAGATTTTGGTCACTTTATGATGTCATAACGATGTTTTGTCTTGTGTAACCATTAGCCAATCACCAACCAAGTTAACCCCCCCCCCCCCCACACACACACCTTATCACCTGAATCTCCTCTAGAGCACCATTGAGTTCTTTGTAACCAAATCTCTCTCAGAGGGGCGTGGGGAGGGGCTCCTTATTTTCATCTGAAGTAACAGACAGAGAATCAGCACTTTGGAAACAGGGCTGAAACAGAGGGGATTATGGGTAATGCTGCAATGATCTGTTTGGTGTTTCAGCCAATCAGAGACTGGTTCTGTATATATCTGAGACCTGTGATATGTTGATGAAAAACAGTATACTAGGGGACCTTTAAGAAAGTGACCTCCCACACATTGTAAAAGTATATTTCACTTGGTGTTTTCAGCAGGACAGCGAGCAGGCTAATAATCAGGTTACATGGATTTAAGTCACGCAGATTGAAGGAATAGCTCTTTAAGGTGTAAACGTTACATTATTGAAATAATGTAAAGCTATACCAAACAATGAAATAATAGCCAAGACGTACATTGTCTTGCTACCTTAGTGTACTTTCCTTAATACTGTGTAAGGGTAACCAGTGCTTTGAATGTCGTATAAAGTGCCTTTTAATCTCTGAAATTCAGATTTAAAAATGCAAAAAACTGAACATTTGGTCATGATTTTATTTCAGTAGGTTTATACTGAACAGTAAATTGTATGACCTGTGGTAAAATAAATAGAAATTATGAGATGCTAATTAAAAATGTGGAGCTCCTCACACACACTCTCTCAGTGGCGAAACTGTGGCGCGCTGAAACTGTAGGTGCGCCGCGTTTGGGGGTGCGGGTGCTAGTGGAGCCTCGCAGATGGGGTGCTACAGCCCCCTCAGCACCCCCCCTTCCCGCGTCCATGGTGCTCAGGCTGAATTTTGCGATGTCTCGCTGTCTCGCAGACCCCACGCAGCAACCAGGAAACAACACCAGTAATAGAGCTCACACTGTCCGCTCCTCACAGCAGCGAGCCGCGCAACGTCCCGCCAACACGGCACCCAGACCCCACGCAGCATTCTCATCTGTTTGTTATTACTGGTGTCATTTCCTGGTTGCTAACAAACGCCATTGTAACACATAATCACTGATGTTCAGCTGTAACGGTGGTGGACTCATCAGAACAGAGTGGGTGAGCTGACCAATCAGAGCACAGTGGGCTCATAGGGAGGGGGGGGGAGGAGCTCCAACAAGCCGTTTAGGACAGAGAGTGAATACACATACTATACAGCAGGGGTGCCCTCACCTTTTCAGCTTGGGAGCTACTTTTAAAATGACCAAGCCCAAAATATCTACCTACAGGGCCGCCCCCCCCTGCCGTAAGGGGGGGGGGGGTGCTAGTGGAGTAAACGGCGGATAAACTGTGGCACGCTTACACTAATTGCGCCGCATAAGCGCATAATAGTGCGCCGCATTTGCGCTTCACGATGAGGAGGTGAGGCCCCCTCATAACTGCATGAACCTGTATGGCACAATACAACTCAGACTGGCTTACCTGTCAATCAAGTGACAAATGCCATAGTAAGGATGGATGATAGGATAACTTTAATTAAAAAAAAACTCAGTGTGCATACAAATGTTTTTATATGAGTGAATCTTTCCTTTTTATGTCTTAACATTGTGTATTTTCTATGTTGCAAACGGCATTAACTCGCTCTTCCTGCCCAAAATATGGAGTTTCTTCCCAAATGTATTTTTCCTGTAAATATGAATTTGTACATAAACACATAAATCTATAATCACTGTGCTGGAACACAAACACTGAGAAGAATGTGATCCGTTCATTATTGATCTGTGTTAGCCTCTGTGTGTGTGTGTGCTTTCTGTTGGAGACTCAGAGGGAAATTAAAGGACTATGATGACATTTCTTTAAAAAAAAAATAGTTCACATCCCTCCTCCCTTTTTCCACATCTTCATTTGTTTTTGATAACCTTCTTTACACGTTTCAGAGAGATCGAAGTCATTGTTATGCGGACTTAATTCGTTTAAATTTGAGTACATTATGGCACTTTTGGCATTCTTCATCATACCGTACAGAGGATAAAATAATAATAAACAATCTGGCTAGGCTGTTCCAGTTTCGCCGCAAGAATTCAGTAATTTTAATATAAAACAAATATAAAGCAACATGGCTGTCAGTCGATAGATCATCCAAAAAGGGATTTCTGTGTTTTTTATTGATTGTTTTTCTGATTTATGACATTTATTTGAAAAAACATCCAGTTTATTGTTTGTATGCGTCGCCTGTAGTCTTAATGTGATCTCAATGTTTCATTTAGCGTCATGTTCTTATTTTATAGATTGCATTTTTTATATATAAATAAAGTCATTTAAGAAAAATGCATTTTGTATTTTATGTGTTTTGTCTCGTCACAAACGGCTGCCCTCAATCGTTTTCTTTCATTATCTAAAAAAGGTCAAAGTAAACCAATTTGAAAAATAACTAGAAAATGCATTTCCTGCTGAAAATGCGTTTGAATCATAGACTGTGGTGTCTTACCAGATTCCATGTTATCTGTGCTACTTGTGCCAGTCATCAAGGATAAAGCTGGGAAGATGAATGGCATTGATAATTACAGACCCATTGCTTTATCTAGCATTCTCTCCAAAGTGTTGGAGAAAATTCTGTTGGATAGGCTGGAAAGGTAAATTACCACAGCTGACAACCAGTTCGGTTTTAAAAGAAAACACGGCACAGATATGTGTATTTTCGCTTTAAAAGACATTATAGCAAAATATAGAAGCCATAATTCCACCATGTTTCTGTGTTTTATTGATGCTTCCAAGGCATTTGATCGACTGAATCATTACAAATTATTTGACAAAATGTGCCAGAGAGGGGTACCCAAGTACATAATAAGGATCTTAGCTTTTTGGTATGCACATCAGACTATGCAGGTGAAGTGGGGCAATACTGTGTCTGAACATTTTTATGTTGGTAATGGGGTCAAGCAAGGTGGGATTTTATCTCCTTTGTTGTTTAATCTGTACCTGGACTCCTGCTGAAAATGCGTGTGAATCATAGACTGTATATTTAAAGGTGTGCATGCTGTCAGCTGCGCACATCTGTTGCTGAACTTGGCTGAAAATGCAGAAAAAGTGGCAGAGCATATTCTGGACACTCCGTCTGAGGATGTGCAGTGAATGAGTCAAAGTTACTTCAGCGCGATATTATTTAATAAATCGTTAAGCTAGCTCACTAGAATACATTGTCACTAACTCCAAACGTCAGCTTTAGTCAGCCTTTTTTTCTTTTCTTCATATTACAGACTGTCACATTATCATCTCTTACATTGCCATCCTTACTGATAAACAAGGCATTATACTCTAAGTTCAACATATAAATAATAAATTAACTTGCCTTCGCGTTACATTAGCATCACTGACTGGTACATGCAACACAAAGTAGTTAGACGTTTGTTAAGCATGGATGCGCAGTCTTCCTTCTCTGCGTTATGGAGATCAAGCAAAGTGTCACTCATCCTTTTGTCTTCAGCCTTCATCTATTGAAGGAACAGGATGGGTTACCTGAAAACAAAACAATGTAATGAGGCTTCTCTTCTAACTTAATGTGAACACACTCATGTGAACTTCTAAGTGCAAAACATGTCCTTTTTTATTTCATAACACAATTTCCTGATTTTGGATCAACAAAGTTTTTTTGAAATAATGGTTTTAGTTTGCAATTATAGGTTTTAATTTTGTATTTGTGTTCATTTAAAATGAATCAAACTCCCAAAAAACGTATACAGCTTTTATTAACATTGGAATTGACTGTGTAAGCGGCCGCGGGGGGAGAGCTTTAGAGAGCTCTCTCCTGAAAGACTGAGCGGCTCTGATAACCTCAGCTCAGTGAGGTAAAGGCACACCTTTATATTACATTTAATTACATGTCACTTGTTAGACGCTTTTATCCAAAGCGACTTACATACTCAATACTGTGGGCAAACACAGGAGCAATTTGGGGTGAAGTGTCTCAGGGACACAACGACATGCTGACTGCAGTGGGGTTTGAACCTGTGACCCCCTGATCCGAACACCAACTCACTACCCACTGCACCACACGCCTCCCTGTGGTGATCATTATAGTTATACAAAAATAAGAGAATAGATTTTCATCTATTCTCTTATAGTATAAAATACTATATGACAGTAAAAAAAAGTTGTTATTAATAAACAAGAATACAGTTTGAAAGGAGAGTGATTGGTAAAAAATCCATAAATAAAAAGAAAATCTGCTTCCAGTTCTGTTTCATCTGGTGTTGAGAGATGTATCCATATATCTCTTAATGTTGCTCTCAAAGTGCACCAGATTGATGCTTTTAACTTCAATATTAAAAAACTAAATCTTCCCGGGGGAGCATCCCCCCTGATCCCCCAAGAGGAGGTTAGGTCCACCCCCCACTTAAATCATGTACAAATGGATAGGACACTAAATACATTTGCACACATCTTGTGTCCATATCTTTCTGTTTTGGTGGTCATGCCACTACATATGCATGCAGTGTCTGCATTTGGGGGGGGCTTCAGCTAAAATCTTGCCTAGGGCAGCAAATTGGTCAGGGCTGGATGGACGGACACGCAATAGATGTCGTCTGTAAATGAAAAAGATAATACATTAACAACTTGGGTAGAAGATAGAAGAAGATGGTAGAAGATGAAGAAGATGGTAGAAGATGAAGATCGATGCAGGTGGATGTCAACAATCCTCTGGCTCCCATCAAAGAAGTCCATCCACGACTCAATGCTTTATTTATAGAACATATTCATAGAAATATGGTTTCTGTATCTGAAAGTAGGCTGAATTATACACATTTACGAATTGACAAAAACATGAATACAAAAAAGTTTATGTTTTAAAATCTAATATCATGTTTTTTTAAATATGTTTTTTAAAATGAATTTACAAAGATATTCATTAAAATACAAAATTACATTTGTGTTAAGTAATCTATTGAATTATTATATTTACAATAAATGCAGTCTTTGCCTTACACAATTTATATATTCAAATATGTGGTTATCTTAATTGTTAACTATAATTGTAAAAGGAATTTTAATATATTTGTTATGTCTATATTTGTTTTCTTTATTTGATTTGATGTTAATTTATTATTATTTTGTTTTTATTTTATGTTTATTTTTACTTATATTTAACTGTATGGCTTTTTGCTGTCGTCCATCAGAGGGCAGTGAGTCTCTGCTGCTACACTCGAGTTGTCAATTATTACTTTATTATCATCCATTTGTCCAACAGGTGGCATTAACTGATACATATCAATGTTTGTTCATTACTGAAATCAGTTTTGAGTCTAGGTAACCTCAAAAACATGTGAATCATTAAACAAATATATAATTGTACTCAAGGGCTCAGTAAAGTTTATAAGGTGCATACAATATCTACAAATTCATATATGTTGATAGATTTGTAATTGACATTGTTATGACCTGGCTCAAAAGGCCACAACACAGAGGAGACAGACCATATCAACGCTTAATAAAATATGTTTGTACAGTAGGTGTGTGGTACAGTGGGTTGTGCATTGGTGTTGGGATCAGGGGGTCGCAGGTTCAAACCCCTCTGCAGTCTGCATGTCGTTGTGTCCCTGGGACACTTCACCCCAAATTGCTCCTGTGGGGATTGCCCACAGTATCGAGTATGTAAGTCGCTTTGGATAAAAGCGTCTAACATGTAATGTTTATTTAAGCAAATTAGCCAAATTAAGGAAGTGCAAAAATACGTAAAGCATGAGGTGTGGACGTCAGCAGTGTAAATGCAGGGTGAGGGTTGCATGGACGTGTATGTGTGAGCGGTTGAGGTGCACAAAGTAAAGCCTGTAGGGAAAAGCAGAGAGGCTTTAAATACCCACCCAGGTGCCCTGAGTTACTGCACAGCCACAGCCTCTCCAGATGAACCCACAGGGGCATCACAGACATAATGCACCGATTTACCTCCTCAAGTTCTTTATTTATCATGTGCATCACAATACAGTATATATATCACAGGCTCTAACCAACATCGCTTAATACATATGACTATAAATGAAAAAGAACATCATGTAAAAGCAAAATAAGTATCAGTAAATCTGTAAATTAACTATTTGTGCTTATTTAAGTAAAGCATTGTGATATTGATGATTTATGTCTTAATGTTCAGACTCAAACTGTATAGTATATAAAAAACAATATGATGTGTGTATCAGAAAGTTCTGAGAGCCGGACTACGGTGTGGATAAAAAAAGTTAAATGTTTCTGTGGAAAATATCAAACTGATGTGTTTTTATACCGAAGTGAGCGTGTGTTGGTGTGTGTGTGTGTGTGTGTGTGTGTGTGTGTGTGTGTGTGTGTGTGTGTGTGTGTGTGTGTGTGTGTGTGTGTGTGTGTGTGTGTGTGTGTGTGTGTTTGTCTCTCTCTCTCCCTTTGATGTTGGTCGTCCCGGGCGTCAGAGGTCAGGTGGCGTTGTCATCCCAGTGATTTCCTGTTTCCTGTTTGGACGTCCTGGCATGTCGCTTCAACAAACACCCACTTCCTGTCCCGCCCCCCTCCTGAGCTGTCGATCACAGCAGGGAAACATCAGCAGGGAGCTGAGTCTAATGTTCACTTTATTTCTGCTGCAGAGAAACAGCAAAATGTAAGACTCTTTTATAGTATTATATATAAGTACAACAAACTCCCCTTAGGAAAGCCTCACTGAGTCACAATGATTTAAAGCACCACCTGCTGTTTAACAAGGCACCAACTGACTTTTTGAGCCTCCAAACCACTTCATCATTTACGGAGAGGCTTAATAAGTAGGATGTTCCCAATGTATAGCCGAAAACAAACATAGTTAGCATACTTAATATTTGTTAGCTACAGTAAAGTGCTGCGAACGTCATGCCTGTTTCAAAAGTGGTGATTCTGTGTCTGTAGCTTTAAATGCTAATGAGCTGCTGCTGGCCACGCCCCTCTGAGAGATGATTGGTTTAAAAAACACAATGGTGCTGTAGGAGGAGATTCAGGTGAGAGAGAGAGAATCTTTGTTCCTGAAACTTTCTATATCTCATAATGCAGAGGGGACGCATTTTTATGTATAAAAGACATGAAAACGTTGGCATTATCGGTGACCTTTAACCCTTGTTGAGTTTACAAACAGCAACTGATATATCCTAGTGGCGACACCTCTGGCGATAAGACTCAATTGCAGGTCGCAATTTTGTTTATCAGTTCCCGGAGATCCTAACAGTGAGAGGCGATTTTTTTTCTTCCGCGGGAATATCGCCACAGACTGCCGTTTTGCATCCAATCCATCACGTATGTGTTTGGTATTGGGTCCTGATGTAACAGGTCATATAAATACTCCTGTTTTATTCATTTATATGAAGTATTATGATTATGAAGTTTTCACAATGTTTTGATCAAAGAAAACTATTTTCAACTTTTCGTCTGAATAACTGAAACATGTCTTCTTTAAATATGCAGTTTCACGTCTGGACATCAGACCTCTTGACGCTGAGACCGACATACAAGTAGACCTAGAGATCTGTGAATAATCAGGAACTAATACAAAAAAAAAATTCAGATCTCAAGAATCTTTTTATCCAGATCTTGTAACAGCCTGGAAGATGAACACCAGACAAGAACCAGACACTGACATATGATATTAATAAATACAATCTGATTCATGTCAGTTACAGATGGTTACAGCTGATTAAATGTATTTTAACTGCTGCTCTGTTGCAGGAAGTACCCCCCCCCCCCCTTTCCTCTCTGCAGACAGGAAACACTGCTCCCTGTGGCACCAAATGTTGATCCATATGCCCATCTGTCTGTCCACCAGAGACATACATCTGAACGAAGAGCAGGAATATCACAAAGCACATTTCCCAAAGTTCCTCTGTAGAAATACATACACGTTTCATAAAGCCAGAGATTATGTCATTTTGTAAGAGCTAACCTCCTGCGCAAGAAGAAAGTACTAGCATTGAAAGATGCAGCATTTAAAGGGGCCTTAATATGCTCATGTTCAGGTTCATATCAGTAGTGTCTCTACTGTGACATCTCTCCATGCTTCACCCTCTGTCTGAAACCAGAGCCCAGTCTGCTCTGATTGGTTAGCTGGCCGGCTCTGTTGTGATTGGTCAACCGCTTAGAGATGCCCCGCCCCTTAGTCTGTCACAATGTGTGGAAGCCTACCAATTGAGGCGCAAGTGTTACAATAGGCGCTTTCACACCGGAGTACTTTTCCCTTTTAGTTCCGATAGTTCCTGGGATTTTGCGTTCACACCAAAAAGAGAACTCAGTTCATGAGAACTTTCCCCAGCTTTTCAGTCCCTGCTAGAGAGCAGGTACTTTCCTGGGGAGAAAAAAGTTCCAATTTCTGATTGACTGGGTGCAAACCACGCCCCGTAAAACTCGGAAAAGTTTTGTGAAGCCGCCATTGTATTTGCTGGCATTAGCATTATTAGCATTAGCATTAGCCCCGCGCACCAACGGAGAGAGAATAACTTATGGCAACACAAAAAAAAACATGGGAGCGGTGGAGATGAGGAGGTGTCGGCGTTCTGGCGATTTACTCGGAAGTCCCCAACTCCGGGGACTTCGGGCGGCAGTATACGCCGTGAAGTTGTGGCCTGCCAGTAAACCCAAAGCAGAAGAAGAAGAAGTGACGTCAGCGGCTTCATTTGCGTAATCTTCCCTCAGAGACTTGTTCCGGTGTGAACGCGATCGGCTCTTTAGTTCCATGGGGGAACTAAGTGCTGGGAACGAAGTACGACAAAGTACTTGGTGTGAAAGCGGCTAAAAGTGATTTCGTTTTGAGGTAAAACATTCTAGTACAAACACTCGTTGCTAATGAGTAACTTTTAATAGGAGTAAACGGGGCCTGCGTCCAACACTTCATCCATTCCTCTTTATATTTCCATTGTCTCAAAGTCTCAGAAAAACATTGGGCGTCAATGTTCATAGTGGACAAACTGTGGAATTGCACCTTGCCATGGGGCCCGATAACTTTTTCACATTGACTCACATCAGACGTCTGTAAATTGGTGTTTCATTTTTTTTAGATCATCAATTTCCCAGCACGATCCCTTTTAAAGCTCTTATTTAATTCATGTGTCCTTTATCGTCTGAGATGTTGCTGTTTTCCCGTGACAAGGCAAATGTCAATGACATCATCTTGTAGTCCTTCTCTGATTGGCTGTTCTACTAGGGGAAGAAGATGGAGCAGCACTCCAGGCAGATCTCCAGGCAGTCGGAGGATACGCAGCAATCCTCCATTATCCCACAGTCCAACGCGGCCTGACAGGCATCCTCGCTGCATGCCGCCTCCCCTGCCGCCTCCACGCAGCAGCAGCAGCCAATCGAAACGTCGCAGCAGCCCCCTCCACAGGCCAGACACTCCCCCAGCGCCGAACACATGGAGAGCATCTCGCAGAACAGGCAGGCCAGCAGGCAGTGAGCACAGCAGTCTGTGGGGACGGGAATTAAAAAGAAATTAATAAATACACTCAACCTAGTGTTTAAAGGTACCTTGGTTGCTGATTGGCTAATGGGTACACAAGCCAAAACATCGTTATGACATCATAAAGTGGCCAAAATCCGATCAGCTCATTTTCAGACAAGTTTTTATAGAAATGGATCAGGACAAAAAGAGAGAGAGAATCTTTGTTCCTGAAACTTTCAGAGTCTCTTCCACAGAGGGGACACATGTTGATGTAGAAGAGACATGAAGAAGAGGGGACACATGTTGATGTAGAAGAGACATGAAGAAGAGGGGACACATGTTGATGTAGAAGAGACATGAAGAAGAGGGGACACATGTTGATGAAGAAGAGACATGAAGAAGAGGGGACACATGTTGATGTGAAGAGACATGAAGAAGTGGGGACACATGTTGATGTAGAAGAGACATGAAGAAGAGGGGACACATGTTGATGTAGAAGAGACATGAAGAAGAGGGGACACATGTTGATGTAGAAGAGACATGAAGAAGAGGGGACACATGTTGATGTAGAAGAGACATGAAGAAGAGGGGGACACATGTTGATGTAGAGGAGACATGAAGAAGAGGGGACACATGTTGATGTAGAGGAGACATGAAGAAGAGGGGGACACATGTTGATGTAGAAGAGACATGAAGAAGAGGGGACACATGTTGATGTAGAAGAGACATGAAGAAGAGGGGACACATGTTGATGTAGAAGAGACATGAAGAAGAGGGGACACATGTTGATGTAGAAGAGACATGAGGAAGAGGGGACACATGTTGATGTAGAAGAGACATGAAGAAGAGGGGACACATGTTGATGTAGAAGAGACATGAAGAAGAGGGGACACATGTTGATGTAGAAGAGACATGAAGAAGAGGGGACACATGTTGATGTAGAAGAGACATGAAGAAGAGGGACACATGTTGATGTAGAAGAGACATGGAAAAGTGGATTTTTTATAATAGGTGACCTTTAAGATCAGTATCACAACTCTAAATGTACAACATTATCTTTTAATATTAGCAACATTTCTCTCAAAATATCAAAATGTCTATGTATTATGTGTTTTTTACATATATATATTTTTTTTAAGTTTGCCAATATTTCAACATCATCTTTAATTATAATGGCATAATAAGGTGTTAAAATGTGTCATTATTGATATACGTACTGTATATATATTTTTTAAGGTGTTCCTAATTTTTCACAATTTGTTGATTGACAAAACTAAGTGAAATCTTTTTGATTTCATTCATTCTTGAAAATATGTTTGTTATAAATAATACAATGTATTCATTGTTTGCTGAAATGACCACATTACATGTAATCATGTAACCTAATCTCTGCAATTTCATGATTGAAATATTTGGCCTATTTCTTGTCTGGAAAAAAAAGCAAACATTTGAAGTCCCTGTTTCTTTAGTACCTGATCTTCTCTCTGTGTTTCTTTCCTTATCTTCGGTAGAGGGAAGGCAGTATAAACATTTAGTCTAAGTGTTGCATTAAAGAAACTGAATCAATGCTGCAAAGTCAGACCTCCACTGTATGATTCGATCCCGCATTGAATACTGTTTGACAAACTGGTCGTTTGCTTGAGCCTGAAACCCACAGAACAGCTAAGAGAGCGATCCAGGTGTTTGACAGGAAGCCACATTCATACCACCTTTGTAGCATCATTGAGAAACACTATTTCTTGAGTTTTGACAAGTTCTTTTAAAAGTATGTGCTTTTTTTATAAATGTTTACATGGACTGCCCCCCCCCCCCCCCTTAGGGGAATTCATCCACAGAAAACACACTGGACGCTGCACTAGGTCAGAAACCAGCAGTCCATCACAGACGGACCACAAAATGTCCTCTCCGTTAAAGGCAGCTCTTTGTGGAACAGCCTCCCAACTGAGACACGGGATTGACCCACTCTCAATAGCTTCAAAGGTCAACTCAGAGAATGGTTGAGAAACAACCAGACGTCCAATCACCGCTAAATGCACTTCAACACAGGGGTGTCTCCTCTTGCACTTTATGCATCTCTTGTATCATCTCTTGCACCTAATATGTCGTTGCTGCTACAGTGTACTGCCATGTGGTAAATACTCGTGTGTGCTGCTCTTGCTCTTTTGCATATCATGTATTTATTTGTTGCCATGTTTACAAATGTCATGTTCTTATATCTTGTATGTCAGGGACTACGGGTGGAAATGAGCTCAAAGCTAAAATCCGGCATATTTACACTTGAAGCATTATTTATCTAAAGCGTTCATTAATGTGCATTGTCCCTGTTCAAATAAACGATTACATGAAATGAAATGAATCTGAGTTGTAATACCAACAATTTATATTTTACGATGTTGATTTTTTCTGACTGTAACTCATCTGCTGACTGCAGAGGGTCGAGGTGGGTGTTAGTTGGTAGGAACCAGACCAACTGATGCAGGGACGTGTTATCAGCGTGTGTGTGTGTGTGTGTGTGTGTGTGTGTGTGTGTGTGGTGTGTGTCTGTGTGTGTGTGTGTGCGCGTGTGTGTGTGTGTGTGTATGTGTGTGTGTGTGTGTGTGTGTGTGTGTGTGTGTGTGTGTGTGTGTGTGTGTGTGTGTGTGTGTGTGGTGTGTGTGTGTGTGTGTGTGTGTGTTGTGTGTGTGTGTGTGTGTGTGTGTGCAGCAGAGATAAGCAGAAGGTGTTGGGCTGATAAAACAGTGAGATGGGAGTTGGTTCAGTTTTCTGCTTCATGTCCGACTGAAATACTCAACGTCAGTTTGTTTAAACTTCTTGGTAAACAAGACAAAACAATAACATTTTCAGATTCAGACAAACAACCTTCATACCGAATGTCTAGTCCAATGTCTGTATTACAAATATATATTTGTTTGTATAATAAAGGATTTGTTTTCAGCATAGAGAACAAACCACTGCAATGGTTACAGCATAGTGGAAGTAGAAAGAGACATCAGCAGTCATTGGTAAAGGCTTAGCATCAATAATTGTGCAGATTTAAAGAGACCCTATGCTTTCAAGGGTTATCCCTGTGTTATAGGTTTGTGTGCATGTAAATGGTCTGCAAAGGCTAAAATCCCAAAAGGGAGTATCTCATACTGACATCCCTATGTACTGTAACACTCACGCTCCTATTGGCTATCTCTCCAACACATCTCTAAGTGGTTGACCCATCACAACAGAGCCGACCAGCCAACCAATCAGAGCAGACTGGGCTCTGGTTCCAGACAGAGGGTGAAACATAAAGATTTTTGAACATTAAAGCGTGAAAAACCCATGACATTTCAGACAAACTCTTCATCCCTCACCTTCTCCGGCGACCTCTTTAATTTGCGCGGCGTCCGTCTTCACTGATGTGTGGCTTTTCGTGGAGGAGAGTCGTTTCTCATCGGTGCTTTGTCGATGAGGATGATGATTATTGTGTCGATGATGATGAGGATGAGGGATGCTGCAGCTGAGTCTGTTACAGGTAGACGACCGAGGGGGAGGAAGATGAGGTGGAGGAGAGGAGAAGGATGAAGATGGAGGAGTACAGACAGGAGGAGGAGATATGGAGCCGACGTCCACACCTGAGAGGCGAAAGGGGGAAATCAGACATGTCACATTCAGGTAAAAAACAACCAGTACTGCGGCATTATCTAAATATATTTTATAAAACGGACAGGTCAAATCAAGCAATCTGATTGGTTCTTAGCCGTGATATAATGAGCGTATATCACGGGTAGAATTGTAGTTACTTTTCACAACAAGTCAGTATCCCTCTGTGTCTGAGAAAAGCTACAACCGTTACAACTGTTACATTACGTCCGTTACGAAACTAACTAATAAAGTTTAAGATGGAAACATGGAAGGGATAATGTGCAGCAAGGACTTATTGATCGTTGTTAAGGACGCTCACATCTGCAGAAAGAAGTCCGGTCGATTGAACTGTACACAGTTGGGCAGTTCCGCTTCGCGTCGGGCCGAACCACGCCCCTTGATATAATGACCATGTGCCACGGCCTGTCGTGAGCTATTGCTTAAACAGTACATTCATTGTTGCTTTGGATCTATGTATCAACATAATCCATCTTTTAAGTGTTTTTTTGATTGATTTTCTTGTTTGAATTGGCCCCACCTCTTGTGGACCAATCAAATCAAGTGCTCTCAGAAAAGCAGGCGAGGGCAAGTCGGCCGAGCCATTTTGGTCTGAAAAGAACCCCTTTCAGTGTTAGAAATGTAACAACATGTTCCTTCTGAGATCAGCAAAGGGCTTTCAGTGAATAACTTGTTTACCAAAATGCTGAAAACGGAAGTCAATTTCAAACCTGAGGTGACATCCAAGTTATTTAAGTGTTTTCAAAAGGGTTCTTAGAAAATAAAGAATCAAAGGCAAGATACATAACCTCCACTACACCAATAGCTACCTTTCTGTTTTCTGGTTGAAGAGGCGAGCTCTGAGGGCAGCAGGCGAGCGATGTCATTGGTGGATGAGCTGTCCGTCACAGATTCATCACCGCTGTCACCTTCCTCCGACCTATCAGAGAGCGGGGGAGGGGTCTCAGCAGGAAGAGGATCTAAAACATCAGAAACAAGCCGCCATCTTTTAATCTGCACGTAATGAAGAAAGTAAGGAGACAAATCCTCTGAAGTCATCGCTTGGTTTCATAAATCAGCTCATCGAACTGTAACTGAAAGGTTTTGTTATTTATTTCCACCTGTGTTGTGATGTGGGAGCGTCCCATTGGCTGTCGGCTGGCTCGATATGCATTCTGATTGGACTGCGTTCTTATTGGCTCCGCCCTCTGTGATGTCAGAGCCACGGCAGTGTGATGTCACATCCATCCTGTCAAGTAATGACATCATTAAGTAAATAAAAGATATATAAATTTGAATAATTTAATAAATTCACAACAAGGATTATACAAGCATGTTGATTCATTATAGTTATTATAATAATATTGATAATGGTACAGTTGACTGTACTTAATAATGATAGTATTTTTGATAAGGGTAATGGGGTCATGTTGGGCTGAGCGTTAACCCATAACCTTAACATGAAACACAACTCAAAATGATACAAACCGAAAAAAGGAAAAAGCAAAAACATTTAAAGAATTATTAAAATATTAACTATTACATTTAAAATAGATTTTAAAATACTAATGGATACAGTCAATACAAAGAAATACACTGAATACACACATCTTTACATTGTATCTCGATTATAAGTATAAATACTTTTACTGCAATCATTTAATCAGATGACTTATTTTAAACCTAAAGCCTTTTAAATTGGTAATGTATGACATATTTATTTCCCAGTTCACATTAAGTTCTGTCTTTCTATTAGTTGTTCATGTAGAAAATGTTGTTTGGAATATGCAAGTAAAGATTGTGATGAGAATAAAACATGTATTAATCCAGAGGGAAATAATTATGCAGCAGAGAGAGTGTCGAGTTGGAAAGTGTGAGGATGAAATAAAACTCGTTCATCCAAACATTTAAACAAACAAAGAAAACTAGAAGTTTCTCACCTGCCTCTGAGACTCCTCTCCTTTCCTTCTTTGTTTACTTTCTTTCTTTCTTACTCCACTCTGCGTTTCTCTTCAAACGGTCTGCTGCTGAGTTCAGTTGTGACCGCCTCCTCCTTTACATAGCAGTCACACACACACACACACACACACACACACACACACACATACACACACACACACACACACACACACACACACACACCCCCACACACACGCACGCACGCACACACACGAACCCTACATTTCATTTATATTAATATCAACACGTTTTTAAGAGATTAAATCACAAAAAACACCAAATGTCCCGTACTAAAAAAAAAACTTGTTATAGGTTGTACAAATATTATTTCTAATTAAAAGCAATATGAAGCAGTCACTTAATTCTGAAACACTGCCCGACTAAGACAAACAAAAAAGTGAACATACATTTATTTAAACTATTTTAAAGGTTGATTAGGCTATTTATTTATTATGTTTATGCAGGTCTTCCATATTTATTTTTACTTCACTTTTATTATGTATTTCATTTGATGGACATGTATCTATGTTTACAATGTTTGATAAAGGAAAACCCACTGGTTGTAATTTAATGTTAACGTGCTGCCCCCTGGTGGACACATTGAGAACTGCAGCTCAAACTGCTCTATAATAATAACATTAATTATATGTAGTTGTTATTAATATGAATATAGATTTGTATTGTTATATTAGTGTTATTTTAGTATTTTCTACAACCTTACCAGTTATCATTTTATTGTATTATATTATAGCCTTGTAGGATTTATTTTACCACATTATTATCATTTGTAGTATATTCACAATTTCCGTTGTTAACCCTCGTAGAAGTATTTGTACCAATTATTATATGTTATTGTGGTAGAAATTATTTTGTATTCCTTTAACATAATTTATCATCGTTTTTATCCAATTTCATAGAAATATATAAAAGTAATCAAAGAAGTAAAATGTACCATATTATTATTTATTCATAGATATTAAAATACTATTATTTATTCTCCTTTATATTACATGTATAAGACTATTTTTGTTGTTGTAAATTCAACATTATTTATAGTATTTTTCATTTGTATTGTACAATGCCATGTCTTTTATGCTGCACCACAAACCATTCCCACATTGGGGTCAATAAAGTACTTCATATCTTATTTTATTTGTTGTTATGCAGTATTCAGTGTGTGTTGGTGTGCTTCGGCCTCCGTCCTGCAGGTGTCGCTGCTCTCTCTTTGCTGCTGCTTTATTTCCCCGCACAGAAGAAGAAGAACGAGAAGAAGAAGAAGCAGAGCAAACAAAGAGACTTCTGCAGATTTTCGGGAAAAATGAAAAATGTGTGAAATGCAAACAGAGGTGTGGTGAGGACTGCCTCTTCTTCTTCTGTGTTTGCAGCAGCAGCTTCATCATGGTGAGTCTTCATCCTCTTCTTCTTCTTCACGGACAGATGTTGCGCTGATGGAGGAGAATAACGGTGCAGCTGGACACCCCCCCCTTTTAATATCCTGCAGCATCAGAAACACACACATAAATAATGACACATGACTTAAAATATGCAGACAATTTGGGTTGCAAGACCGGCATGCAAGAAAAAAAGCTGCATTAACAGGAAAAAGCCGTGTCGGGAAATCATTGTTTTCCTGTTATTATGAACACACTGAAGTGAAACTCAGTCTGCCTGCTAGTATAGTCTGTGTGTTCATTACGTACTCTGCTTTATGTAACATTAGATGTAGGAAAAACAGATTTGTCCCCTTTTCCTTTATTTAGAAGCAGACATAAGGTTTATCAGTCAGGGACTTGTGAAAGGCGAAATGCAACAACTGTCATACTGACTTGTTATGACATGTAATCACATTACTAGTTACACTTGTAGGTCAGAGTAGATTCAAATGAGTCAACAAGTCAGCCTGTTGCACCCTGCAGCTTCACACGCATACATAATGACACATTAAAGGTGGGGTAGGTACGTTTGAGAAACCGGCTCGAGATACACTTTTTGTTATATTCCATGGAATGCTCTTAACATCCCGATAGCAATGAATATCGTAAGTGCTTTGACAAAAAATGTCATCTGTGGAAGCCGTGGCGCTGTAAAAAGCTCGACCAATCATCTGAGCCGGCCCGGCTAAAGTAACTGGATGGCCTACCTGCCTGTCAGCCTTCCATCTGTGCACACACTGATCTCGTGCCCTCATTGGTCATGTGCGCGTTCGTGTGTGTTGGAGGAGGGGCTCTGTAAGGAAGTGGCAGATTTCTTCCGGTTGTGTATTTTCTAGCGCACTCGAGCTGGTTTCTCCAAAGTTACCTACCCCACCTTTAAAAGATGCAAGAAAGTGAAAGGAGTTTGGTTTCATGTTGGAAAAACGAACTGACTCACATGCACGAAGGAAAAGAGCTGTAGGTCAGATTAGATCCAAACTAAGTCAAGTGGACTCTAACTAGTGCAAGTTATTGTTAAAATTGTTATATATTTCTCGATTCTCCAATAAAAACTGAATTTGATAATGTCAAAATGTGTAAAATATATTAGCAACTGCTTTTCATTCATATTGTATACACTTTAATTGTAATTTTGATATTTGCAAACTTTAATTTGTGTCGCATGTTTTGTTCGGATGGTGAAAATGTTTCTTCATTTGCGTTTTTGCACTTTTGTGTTTTTATATTTGCATCGTTTTTGAGACTGCAGTGCGTTTCTCCGAATGGAAATATTTCCGTCGTTGTTGCACGTTTTCACCTTTTGGCCTCCGTACATTTGGTGATATATAAAGACCCTTAAAGTTTTTACAAATCTCAAACCAGTTATTTGAAATAAAAACACCTGTAAAACCCGGTCTTTTCCATGAGACGTCTTCACCAAGGCAATGCGTGACATTTGCTTTGAATAATTCCCACAGAGAATGAACTGTTTCCTTGATGTTTATTTCTCTTGTTTGTTTGTTGTGTCTCAGTCGGAGGAAGCTGCAGGAGCAGAGCGAGGCCCGGAGGAGGAAGAGGAGGAAGGAGGAGGAGGAGGAGGAGGAGATGATGGTGAAGAGGGGAGGAGGAGGAGGAAGAAAATGTGCGATGAAGAACCCCAAAGGTCCTACATACTGCATCTGCCAGAAAGCTGACATCAACTGTTTCATGATGTAATAAACCTCACGTAATATATCTAACTTCAACTAACTATTCATTTCATTATTTATTAATCTGCAAATTGTTTTCTACATTATTCTATTAGTCATTTCGTATCAAATGTCAGGAAATAGCAAACATGATTAATTTCAGTTTCTCAAATTCCAAGATGTCCTACTCACTTTAATTTGATATAAAACAGTGAAAAGCAGGACATCTTATTCTCATTGACTATGATGAACAGTTAGTGATTTTGTTTGTATATTTGGTGACACATTCGTGCAGCTACGACTAAAATCAACAGTTAAAACGTACATGTCTGTGTTTGTCCGTCTGTCAGAGGGTGTGACTGCTGCTCTGAGTGGTTTCATGGGAATTGTGTTGGAGTCTCAGAAAAAGCAGCAAAATCCATCAGAGTGTGGTACTGCCCGTCCTGCAGAGGTCAGTGTAATATCTGTGAATACAGTCGTACAAACTCATGGTAGTCACAGGGATTTTAGTCTTTGGAGACCATTTACATGCACAGAAACCTTTATAACACACTACAGGAGAGGGACAAGCCCAAAAGAGCACAACAGGGCCTCTTTAAAACACATCATGAACAGCAAGGATATGTTTATAATACCATGAACACACACACACTGGCCGTTTCTCAATGTCGAGCTGCAGAGCCACTATTTAAAGTATACTACGCCATCGAGTGGCGCCGAAGGACTGTTTAAATGCATTCGGCGCCACTCGATGACGTAGTATACTTGAAATAATGGCTCTGCAGCAGGTTTACTCGACATTGAGAAATGGCCACTGTAGTTTGATTTGAGTGAATCCCACACACTGTCCTGCTGCTACTAATACACCAAATGTGGATTAACAGGCCACCGAAAATAGTCCCAAACAAATACTCATAAATGTGACTTGCATCACAGCAGCTCCATGTGTAACATCAACATACATCACACGTCACTTGTTAGACGCTTTTATCCAAAGCGACTTACATACTCAATACTGTGGACAAACACAGGAGCACTTTGGGGTGAAGTGTCTCAGGGACACAACGACATGCTGACTGCAGTGGGGTTTGAACCTATGACCCCCTGATCCGAACACCAACGCACTAGCCCACTGCGCCACACGCCTCCCTAAATATCAAGACACAATACATGACAAACAAACATTTAACATCACTGAGAGAAAACATGCTCAAAGACCCTTTGATCTGGGATTCAGTTCTGTATTTTTTACTGTGTTTGTTGTTTCCCCGGCAGACAAAGACTCCTCTCTGGAGATCAAATACCGTCCGAAGAAAACCAAAGAGAAGGAGAGTGAGGAGAAGCCTGAGGGAGACGGGAGCTCCACCCCTCAGACCAAGATTGACAGGAGGCGGGGCTCACAGGTAACCTAGCAACATAACTGACAAGGGGCCGGGGCTAACAGGTAACTAGGCAAAAGCAGTGATAGAAGGCGGGGCTTAAAAAGGTTTCACTGGAGGATTTTGTCTAATTTTTTAGGGAGTTGTTTAACTTTTTTGACATATCTGTTGACAATTCAAATGCTTTCGTCCCTTACTAACTGTAGTTGTTGTACATCTGATATTTTTTATATTTTTGTAGTATTTTGTAATAATACAGCTTTTAGCATTTACTGTTCAATTATTTTATTTGAGTATTTAACACATTTTATTTTATAGTTTTTTGATAATAGGTATTTATATCAATTATTATTTATTTTCTATATTAATATTTTATAAATATTTGTCTGATATTTGGCAGTTTTTCCATTATTATTGTAAAAAAAAATGGTATAAAAGCTTCTCTGATATTTCATTACATTCTTTGTCTGATATGTATTTTTTATAATTCATCAGATATTTTTTGCAATATTTTTACAACGTTTTTTGATAAAATGTTATATCCTTTACATTTTGCATTGTCTTCTTGTAACATCGTTTTTACCTTTGGTCAGATCAAGCGTTCAGCGCGGATGTGTGGGGAGTGTGAGGCCTGTCTGCGCACGGAGGACTGCGCTCAGTGTGACTTCTGCAAAGACATGAAGAAGTTTGGAGGTCCGAATAAAATCAGACAGAAGTGTCGCCTCCGGCAGTGTGAGGTCCGAGCCCGGGTGAGTCAGCTTTATAAGGAGAATAACTAAACACTATTATTATACTATTGTTAGAAAAATCTCACTCGTCAACGGCTTGAGCTTCAATCTCAGGATCCATGTACTTGTGATCCTCTCCAGAATGGAAGTAGTCATCACATACAGAGCATCAACTAGTTCCTGAACAGTGTCCTTCACATGCTGATATCCAAGAGAGGGAGTTACACAGTCACAAGATGGAGGAATAGAAAGCAGTATTCAATGTTTACTTCAGATTAGCTCCACGTCAGAAATGAGCATGCTTGTCATATGTCTATCTCCATAGAGGCTGAATCATCATGTTAATCACATAGCTATCATATGCCTCAAACAGTTTAGTGATGCCCCTTTCACACCAACGCGTTTTCAGCTCCGGCTCGGAGCTGGAGCTGAAAAGTACCGTTTTTTCCTGTTCACACCGCAGAGGCGCCGCCTCTTAGCTCCGGAATCCGGTTCACTTCCAGCTCCAAAAAATTGTCGGTCTAGAGGCAAGAGCTTCGGAGCTAAGATGCGGCGTCGCTTACGTCTCTCTTACGTCGAGGCGGGGGGCAGATTTGTCGTTGAAGTGGATGCTGAAGACCACAAAGAAGTCTTGCATTTCGCATGTGATGTTTGTAAAGTTCCAACTAAAGTCGTCCCTTGTAAAGTCGTCCGATGCCTTCCATTTCGTTTCGTAAGAGGATAACCAAAGCGAACAGCGCTTCAATACAATCGGCCATTGTTGTTGTTGTCGATGTGAGGGATTTCCGCGTGGTTTGGATTTTATGAAGCAGGCACGTAAACGGTGACGTCATGACGCAGCAGCGGCAGCTCTGGGCGGTGTGAACAGAGCGGGAGCAGAAAAGGGAAACCGGAGCTGAACCAGAAAAGCTCCCGCTCGGAGCTTGAAAGGGAAAAGCGCTGGTGTGAAAGCCGCATGAGACAACTCACGTGTTTCTTCAACATGTTTATTAGAAGCAGCATATAGTTGAGTTTGGCGACTAGGCTCGGGCATCTTCACTCCACAGATATACATAGCATGATGAGTGATGATTAAATAACTAACCCTCAAAACTGCGTGGAGATTAGATACTATCCCCCAAAACTGCGTAGCCGAGCCTGACACTGGTGATGTAAGACTGATAAGTAGAGGGCCTGGCGAGCTGCCACGTGGCCATTCCCCCTAAGCACAGCGGCTTTAAGGGGAATATACTACCTAGCGAGACTGCTATGTGTAGGCCCGGGAACGCCCAAAAAGCCATCCCCCTTAAGCACAGCGGCTTTAAGGGGAATATACTACCTAGCAGTGTTGTAGTCAAGTCACCAATTCACGAGACCAAGTCACTCTCGAGTCACCACTCTTCGAGTCCGAGTCCAAGTCCGAGTCACCAAGGGAGAGTCGTAGTCGAGTCCGAGTCCAAGTCCGAGTCACCCAAGGAGTGTCCTAGTCGAGTCCGAGTCATCATTACCTGTGTTCGAGTCCGAGTCCAAGTCCCTAAATACAGATCGCGTTCTCACTGGAATAAGTCCCTGGGGGTGAATTAGGCAAATTAAGCCGCTGACGTCACTTCTTCTTCTTCTTCTGCATTGGGTTTACTGGCAGGCCGCAAACAACTTCACGGCGTATACTGCCGCCCAAAATCCCCGGCCGGAAGTCCCCGGAGTTGGGGACTGGCTTCAGTCGAAGCTGCTGGGACTCCCAGCAGCTTCGACTGAAGCCTTCCGAGTAAATCGCCAGAACGCCAATCAGACATAGGAACCTTTTTCTCCCACGAAAGTACCTGCTCTCTAGCAGGGACGGAAAAGGGGGTAAAAAGGTTCTCATTAACATAAACGCAACATTTCGGAACTATATCGGAACTAAAGTGGGAAAAGTACTGCGGTGTGAACGCGCCTATTAACCTTTGCACAGGTGCAAAGGTTGGGTTTGCGTTCATCCAGGCAACCTCAAACGTGGGGGGGGGGGACTATGAACTGTAAACTAAAGTCATTGTACGGAGATCCTTTTTCAACAATTGCGGGACATTAAGCAGGTAAAACGCAGATCCCAGCTATTTCTACAGTAGCCTGCATCATGGAGCATTGGCAGGTTATTTTCATGCTGCTGTTAATCTGGAGAGTGCATCAACAGACTCTGCGGCCGGCGCATAGGATTATAAATCAGACAACGTGCATTAAAAACATTATAAACACATAATGAGACGTTATGCAGTGAGGAGGTTTCACCGGTGACAGGTGGCTCTGATAAGATTGTACCACTGCCTTCTCTGTACACAGGGGACCAGTGAGGTAAGCAGTCACCAGAATGAATGCATGACCCTATAGGTTACTGGATGATGTACACATGGCAAAACAAGGCGATGACGCGCAAATAGTTTGTTTCCCATGATTTGATGCGGACTGCGTCACACCAGCAATGAACCTCTCCAGAGTTTACTAGCGAGCGACCCGAGACCACCTCTTTTAGCGGAGCAGAGGTATCGGACTGCTTCCACACCAATCCAACGAACCGCATCAAGGGGTTAACGCTCCAGGGACCGATTCAATAGTACTAAACAAGCAGGCGTGAACGTGACCTAAGACTATGGTGCCTTAAGGTTTGGACAGAAAGGCTAGCGCTTGTTCCTTATAAATATAAAACATCTCTTTAGAGAGACTACCAGTGGAGACCATGATTGAAGGCAGTAATCAGTATTGAATGTATTACAAGTCTAATATGTAGTATAACGTAGAGCACTTTGAACATTTGGAAAGGCGCTAAATAAATAACATGAATTGTAATTATGGCTGTTCTGATGCGGGACAGCTTGTCTGGTGGCAGTGAAGCTTGCATCAGCACACTATCGAGAATGATACCGATAATTCTAGACGTGTGGAAGGGCTTCCAGTTCCTGTTCTGAAAGAGGTAGGCCTAGCTGTTGAAAAGGTTTTAACTGGGAAAGTCAACTACTAGGAAATGGTTAAAAGATGGACACCAAGGGGTGCTTGCAGGTGTTGTAGAGAATCCAGCATAAGCTTCTGACGAGGTGTCAAAGAAACGTGAGCTACTACGGCAACCAAATGCACATTTGAGTGTACAACTTTAAAATATATATGCCCGCAGAAGGCATCTGTGATGTCTGCTTTCCCTGCCATTTCATCTACAGAGCAAAGAAACGGGAAATACTCTTGACAGAATAATCGTGAGGAACTAACGGCTCAATAAAGAAACGTTGCCAGAATAATTCCTCCTAGCACTAGGCTAGAGGCCTGTCATGTTTTTAAATGTTTAAATAGCAGCACGTGTAATAGGGCTGCTCGATTATGGCAAAAATCATAATCTCGATTATTTGGGTCAATAATTGTTATTGCGATTATTAAATGCGATTGTTCATTGACTTTGAAAACATCCATTTATTGGAGAAAAAAAATGTGAACAGTATGTTTTTAACAGTTGATTACCCTGAACTTTAAGTAGAATTCAACAACAAAAAAAGTAATAATAATAAAATAATCGTTTTATTTCGATTACGTTGTTTTCGTAATCGTTGCAAGCCATAATCGTAATCGCGATTAAATACGATTAATTGAGCAGCCCTAACATGTAATACTCCTGGCTCCTTCAGTGCAAACTTCAGTCTTGAGTGCAGGTTTTAACAGACATGGGTCCTGGGAGCCAGCATAACCTGCTAAGAAACCTTGATTTAAGCCTGTGATAAGGTCATTTAACGAACATCTGTGATTAGAAAGAGCTTGGAAACGATTTGCAGCATGAACCCAGCAAGGGGGCAGAATATTGCAGGTAGAGCTTAATTCCTGTGAGGAAAAACTGTTCTTTGGTAGGTGATTAAATGTACATGGCCGCTTGGCAGAGAAGGATTCATGGTATACATAGAAGAGACACTGTAGGAGAGATCGAAGTCTAAAATGATGGTCAAAAATGTATCGAGCTTCCCTTCATATTCACGTAACGGAAATTGATTAATTTATTTACATATATATATATTTTTTTTAATTGATTTATAGTAGTATAAATAGGCTACTTTTAAACTTACAACTTCTGTATAATTGCCTCAAATATGACTTACTGCAGGCCAAATATTCCATAATAAACATTGCTTATGCAGAATTGTATTATATACCTGCTAAAATGCTATCCCTGAGGAATTGCTGCTGCAGGGGGCAGGAAGCTAGAACTCGTGGCTGGATCTGGGACTCCAATTCCCAGAATCCTTTGGGGTGACGTCTGCGGCACAACACGCGGAAGTAGAAACTTTTGTTTACATTGCAGGCAGAGGAAATCGAGTTGTTCAAGGGAATATATCGTGGAATTAAAGGCTTCAAGCGCTGATTAACTTCGAGAAGGTAGGACAGGGTGGCAGGTACTTGGGAATGCCAGAGTCAGCTTGCTCCTGCCTTTTGGTGTTTACATATCCGCCGACCGAGAGACAGTGCGACTCTTAGCTGACACACAAGAGAGGGGTTGTTACCGGAGCTGGCGTAGAACTCGGGACTTCCTCTGGCCCAAAGGATATTAAAAACTACTCCAGATGAGGACGGTGTTCCGGATTAACTGGTTTCCCGATCAACTGGGGTGATTTTCGATCGCTTCTTTTGTCGTTTACATACATATGTTGGTATATTTGGCTCGGTAGGAAGACTTTGATGCACATTCAGTACCAGTGTGTGAGGTTGTGGTTACGATGGAGATATCCGGACGCAAACAGCGGGGACTACAAAAAGAAAAAACGAGTTGACTGGGGATGTCTGTTCAAAACATTGCAAGCTCCAATAAATCATTTAAACCAGCTATTGTTGCCAGACGTATTACTGAATATCGTTCTTAATGTGATACCAAGTCCATCTGAGACCTATGTACACCTTCAGACAGCCTCCCAGTGAAGCGTACGTTGTTTACTCACAGTTTGAAAGCAGTGTGGAGAAGTCTTCAGCTGTGAACTGTAAACTGTGATCCTCTCAGGGAAAAATGGGATCCATCCGCCCAGGTTAAACTGTGTTACGACTTCTGTGGCTATCTACCAGCGATCATGTTTAATATGAAAGACTACACACACATGTATCCCTTATATTATAAAAACGGTATTCTGCAGCACTCATCCAGATAAGATGTGACTGTTAACTCGTTTTGAAAAGATAGCAGCAGAAATGTCATTGCTGCATGTGCAGGGATACTTAGACTTTAAAATGCTGGTCTCGGCAAACAATATTAGGAATCCTCTATTCAAACATAATATTCAGTGACTGTCCATCGACATGAAAATAACAAAACAGTTCATGCTGGACTCAAACCCGAGTCCCAACAGCAAACATTACTCGGGCCATGCATGCGCGTTACTGGTGCGCCACGGATCTACACAAAGTATTACACCACCACACTTTCATGTCTTGGATGAACCTTGTTAAAAAGTTCCAGAAAGATGCAACCCGACCATCATTTATAATATGAGCGAATGTATCTACACTTATAATTAGGGATGGGTATCGTTTGAAATTTATCGATTCCGATTCCGATTCCGGTTCTGCTTATCGATTCCGGTTCTTATCGATTCCCCGTTTCGATTCCAAAATTGTAAAAGAAAGAGGTCAAACGTTTAGATAACAAAAATATCTTTATTCTTTTCAGCTTTAACTGAAATTGTTACAAATAAAAAATATACATGCAATACAAATGTATTGCACAATAGCTGTGCTTTATTTTAACTGAGCTATGCCTGTGGCAAGCTATTAACACTGTGCCCAATTGTCTTTTTATTTTTTAGTGTAGTGGAGCCTCACTTCAGAGCGTTTACCGCGACCCATCTTTGGTGTTATGAAGTGACTGAGCTCGTGAACTGTCTACGGGAGGGCGGGGGGAGCCTCGCTGCGGGGCAACTGTGGACCTCTGTCGCCTGTCAGCGCAACTTACATGATGCCGTTTAAAAAAATTAAGGGCGGTGCCGGCCATCAGCGTACCGAGCCGGCCGTCAACGGCCCGCTGACGACCGGCCGTTCTGTGATTCTCCAGGTCCGCCCTGTATTCCACCGGGTCACCGGGTCACCGCGGTGCAGACGGACCCGCTGGAATACAGGGTCTACCGCGTTTAGGAACCGTTAAGCAGAACCGAAAAGGTGTATTTTGTACGGGTACCCGGTACCCGGCATTTTCTTATCGGTTCTCATCTGGAACCGAGTTTCGGTTCCCAACCCTACTTATAATATACATTAGGGATGCACGATAATTATCGGTCCGATATTAGGAATTATGACGTCATCCCGATAAACCCGATACCAGTATTAATAGCCCCGATAATATACAATATATTTTTTGGGTTAAAAAAAAGAAAAAATACTGCGGTGTGGGTGGATTGGGATGAGGGGCGCTTGTTTTTCACTCGGCTCCTCCCGTTTTGCCAGTACTGTGGTATTAGTGGTTTAGGAAGAGGGGAGTTCTTCACAAATCCAGCGCTCCCTAACTCATGCCTGGCTGTGACGTAAATGGTGTGCGGCCGTGAAGCCAGGACAGTAAACAAACATGTCGTCGGTGGTATGGACGTTGGAGCTATGTGCAACTCAAGGCATATGCTCGAACCGGAGCTGCCTGGACGCTGCCATCATGTTGCACACTATCCGTGCTGAGTGTGCTGACTTTTCGTACAATGTCCCACTGTCTGGCTTCCTGCATAAAGTCAAGTGCTCGGCGCAGTTGTGGCGAAATGTCGCTCCTCTGTTTTCATTTAAACAACTCCGTATATCCGTTAGCGCAGCTAGCTAGCACCGGATGCTAACAACAACAATGCACGTAAGGTCTCTCTCTCGCTCGCTCGGGCCACACATACACACACCCTCCCGGTCCTCCAGATGGCCAGTCGGTGCCTGCCGGTGAGCGTGGAAGTGTGGTCTGCCACAAGCGGGCAGCAGGAGCGGGGCTTTCAGCATCAGCTTGTAGATGGTATTTTAAACTCGATGCGCTCTGAAACTACGGGGCGGCCGAGGAAAAAAAATACACATGCGTTAATCGCGTTAAAATAATTAGTGGCGTAACATTTTTTTTTTATCGGTATCGGTCTTGAGAAGCAGGAAGTTATCGGTATCGGTATCGGTTTCAAAAAACAATATCGTGCATCCCTAATATACATATTATAGTAGGGATTTGCTTAGAAAGAGTATATAGGCTACTGACTGAGGTCTGTATCAAGCCTCATTAAGACCCACCGAGATCAGATATCCTAGTTTATCAGCCTGCGAGCCCACATTATGTTGTGATAACTGTTAATTGTACATATAAATGTGTTCCAGTGCACACATAAAGTTCCAATATGCAAATAAGGCCATGTGTGTCGTTACATTTGCCATGCAACATTATGCTATAATATAATATTTAGCCTCACAATATAGACATTTTTAAACGCTAACTTTCTAAATAGGCCCCCATTTCCTTTTGCTCTGTCTGCTAATGCAGTAGCTGATAGGATGTAGACCTGGACCAAAGCTGCTGCGCTAGAAACAGAATGCAATTTTATTTAAAAAAAAGGTTTATATTCTAGCAATACTGGCTGTCTTTTCTGTCTTGCGAGTTGCGACAGACTCATCAAAATAAAATACTTTACAGCATAGGCATCACGTCCTCTATGGTGTGCAAAGGGCTAATTTTACATATTGCAACTATAATAACAGTGGTCAAATTCATGTTCTAATATGCAATGCAAGCTTTGCTTCTGTATAGTACATAGACTTACTCATTAGTGTGACAGAAGGAAAGACAACAACAATGATAGTAATGATTCAGTATCAGCTTTATTTGGCATGTGTCCACACACAAGGAATATAGCCTTTTTCTGTCCTGTTGGGATCCAAACCACACAGCGATGGATGTTTTTATAAGGGATACATGTATGTGTAGTCTTTCATATTAAACATGATCGCTGGTAGATAGCACAGAAGTCGTAACACAGTTTAACCTGGGCGGATCCTATTTTTCCCTGAGAGGATCACAGTTTACAGTTCACAGCTGAAGACTTCTCCACGCTGCTTTCAAACTGTGAGTAAACAACGTACGCTTCACTTGGAGGCTGGCTGAAGGTGTACACAGGTCTCAGATGGACTTGGTATCACATTAAGAACGATATTCAGTAATAAGTCTGGCAACAATAGCTGGTTTAAATGATTTATTGGAGCTCGCAATGTTTTGAACAGACATCCCCAGTCAACTCGTTTTTCTTTCTGTAGTCCCCGCTGTTTGCGTCCGGATATCTCCATCGTAACCACAACCTCACACACTGGTACTGAATGTGCATCAAAGTCTTCCTACCGAGCCAAATATACCAAAAGATGTATGTAAACGACAGAAGAAGCGATCGAAAATCACCCCAGTTGATCGGGAAACCAGTTCATCCGGAACACCAGCAGGCAAGCAGCAGCGACGTAGAGGTAGCTGCAGCAATAGCAGCAGCAAGCAATGCATGGAGAGAGATCTGGCAGTGTCATGTTACCATGCTGTTACCATGCCACGGCAACCTCTCATTCCCCTGATTGGTGGAGAGTTGGCCATATAGGCGGAGCTCCTCGTCACTGACGTCAGACTATTTTCAAATCTGTATCAGTCTGTATCAGATCCGTTAAAGCCCCGTTTTTAGAGATTTTGGGTATGGAGGGAAAGAGAGAGGGTTGTGTTTTCTGACACTTGGTGAGTTCCCTGACACACCGGGGACACATTCATGTATAAAATACGTACAAAAGTGCATTTTGCATGATAGGTCCCCTTTAAGGAGACTCTGTTTGGTTGGTTGTAGAGTGGCAAGGGGCATTATGTATGAATGCAGCATAAGTGCTCGAGTTGACTGCCTGAACTAGCTCGCAGGCTTCGCCCCATTCCTGATGCTCTTCTAGCAGTGGTCCTCGCAGCTCATGCGCGTACTCCACTAAAACCCCCCCACTAATCGCGTCCAAATCGCGCACGTTCCGTGTTGTCCTGTAGCAGGCACCTCAATCAATCAATCAATCAATCAATGTTTATTTATATAGCCCAATATCACAAATGTTACATTTGTCTCAGTGGTCTTCACAGTGTGTACAGAATATCAGTATGACAATACGACACCCTCTGTCCTTAGACCCTCACATCGTACAAGGAAAAACTTCCGGAGAAAACCCACAGTTTAAAGGGAAAAATGGGAGAAACCTCAGGGGAGAGCAACAGAGGAGGGATCCCTCTCCCAGGACGGACAGACGTGCAATAGATGCCGTGTGTAAATTGAAAAGATAATACATTTACAACATAGTAATAAAATGTAGTAGTCCAAATGTTTGGAAATGCATGTGTGTATAATAGGAAGATGAATCCACGAGGATATCCATCTAGGACCTATGATCCAGGACCACAGCCACGACTCAAGATCCAGGGCTCGCGATCCAGGACACAGGACCGCAGGGTCATCCATGACTCCGGATCCCGGCGTATATAGACACCAAAAAGAAAGACATTTGGGGAAGCTGGGTTAATCGGAACATGAGAGTACACAGGTAGAGACAGAGAGAAGGAAGAAGTAAGATGTCCCCCGACAAACTAAGCATATCAGCAAAACTAGGGGCTGAATCTAATCAGCCCTAACTATAAGCTTTATCAAAAAGGAAGGTCTTAAAGCGCACTCTTAAAAACGGATAGGGTGTCTGCCGCCCGAACACAAACTGGAAGCTGATTCCGCAAATGTGGAGCTTGATAAGAAAAGGCTCTGGCTCCCATTGTACTTTTAGAGACTCTAGGAACAACCAACAACCCTGCATTCTTGGAACGCAATGCCCTAGTAGGACAGTAGGGTATAATGAGTTCTTTAAGGTAAGATGGCGCCTACCCATTAAGGGCTTTGTAGGCGAGAAGAAGAATTTTAAATTATATCCTGTGTTCTATAGGGAGCCAGTGTAAGGCAGCCAGAACAGGAGTAATGTGGTCCCTTTTCCTAACTCTGGTTAGTACACGAGCTGCAGCATTTTGAATCAGCTGAAGCGACTTGACTGACTTCTTGGTACACCCTGATAATAAGGAGTTACAATAATCCAGCCTTGAAGTAAAAAATGCATGGACTAGTTTCTCTGCATCGTTTTGAGGCAAGATATGCCTGATTTTTGCAATGTTACGTAGATGGAAGTAGGCGGTCCTTGAAATTGATTTGATGTGGGCGTTAAAGGATAAATCCTGATCAAATATAACACCAAGATTCCTTACAGTCTCACTGGAGGCCAAATTAATGCCATCCATAGTTAGTATATCTTTAGATAATTTGTTTCGTAGATTCTTCGGGCCAAGTACAATAACGCTTTGGTCATGTTTAACATCAAAAAATGTAAGGTCATCCATGTTTTTAAGTCCTTAAGGCAGTCTTGAATTTTATTTAGATGATTAATTTCATCAGGCTTGATTGATAAATATAGTTGAGTATCATCCGCATAACAATGAAAGTTTACAGAATGATTCCTTATAATATTGCCTAACGGAAGCATATATAATGTGAACAAAATAGGTCCGAGCACTGAGCCCTGTGGCACTCCATGGCTAACTTTGACTTTGGCTTGGAAGATTCATCGTTGACACATACAAACTGAGAGCGTTCAGATAGATAGGACCTAAACCAGCCTAAAGCAGTTCCCTGTATGCCAACTAAGTGCTCTAGTCTTTGCAATAAGATATCATGGTCGATAGTATCAAATGCAGCACTGAGATCGAGCAAAACAAGAATAGAGACACGTCCCTTGTAAGAGGCTATTAGAATGTCATTTGTGACTTTAACCAGAGCTGTCTCTGTGCTATGATGTGTTCTAAAGCCAGACTGAAAATCTTCAAATAAATCATTGTTTTTTAAGTAATCACACAACGGTTTTGCGACTGCTTTCTCAAGAATTTTTGAGAGGAACGGAAGATTAGAAATAGGTCTATAGTTGGCTAAAACCTCTGGATCGAGGTTGTGCTTTTTAAGAAGCGGTTTTATCACTGCTACTTTGAATGATTGTGGAACATAGCCTGATAATAAAGACATATTCATAATATTTATGTCGGGGAATTGATCTTCAATACTCCGAAAATAATCCCACCAGACTCCTTTGCCCCTCCAACAGAGGGATGTAGGGATGGGTACCGAGCCCCGGTATTAAACGGGCCCCGGTGCTGAATTATTAAAGACCGTGGTACCGTTAAGCTCCAACGTTAACGGTATTTTTATCGGTACTGGAGACATGTAAAAAATATATGTATTATTGCTACACAAACATTATATTTTAGTTTTAGTGTTGCCAACTCCGTTTCTAATATGCAAAAAGCGTGCAAAATGCGTCTTTAGTATTTTCGATCTTTCCAATCAAATGACGGCAAGACGCCCCCCTGGCGGAAACGCTGTCTTCTAGGTAATCATACATCCTGTCATGTACACAGCTACAGTTGGGATACCTTTGTTATCATGTGTACTCTCATATTGGAAGAGTACATTCAGTATTTTCCCAACAATTATTTACACTTCGGACAATGTTTACATTATATTTCATTTTACTTTAATTTCTTATGTTTATAGAATATTTTTCTATAAACTATTACATATTCTCCATTCTCAAATAAAGCATCTGTTAAAAAAAACTAAATTAAAATAAATAAAAAGTATTCTGATTCTGATTTTTTGAGTGTACCCAATAAATACCTTGGTTGCTGATTGGCTAATGGTTACACAAGACAAAACATCGTTATGACATCACAAAGTGGCCAAAATCCGATCAGCTCATTTTCAGACAGGTTTTTATAGAAATGGATCAGGACAAAAAGAGAGAGAATCTTTGTTCCTGTAACTTTCAGAGTCTCTTTCCACAGAGGGGACACATGTTGATGTAGAAGAGACATGAAGAAGAGGGGACACATGGTGATGTAGAAGAGACATGAAGAAGAGGGGACACATGTTGATGTAGAAGAGACATGAAGAAGAGGGGACACCTGTTGATATAGAAGAGACATGGAGAAGAGGGGACACATGTTGATGGAGAAGAGACATGGAGAAGAGGGGACACATGTTGATATAGAAGAGACATGGAGAAGAGGGGACACCTGTTGATGTAGAAGAGACATGGAGAAGAGAGGACACATGTTGATATAGAAGAGACATGGAGAAGAGGGGACACCTGTTGATGTAGAAGAGACATGGAGAAGAGGGGACACATGTTGATGTAGAAGAGACATGGAGAAGAGGGGACACATGTTGATGTAGAAGAGACATGGAGAAGAGGGGACACATGTTAATGTAGAAGAGACATGAAGAAGAGGGGACACATGTTGATGTAGAAGAGACATGGAGAAGAGGGGACACATGTTGATGTAGAAGAGACATGAAGAAGAGGGGACACATGTTGATGTAGAAGAGACATGAACAAGTGGATTTTTCATAATAGGTGACCTTTAAAAGATATATTCATTCCTATAATGTTGTCTTTGAGCAGAAGATGCTTCGAGTCAAAGACGAGGAGATGAAACGGAGCAGCAGGGGGCGGTGCCTAACGAGGAAAGGGGCGGGGCATTATACAGAGGAGGAGGAGGATGACGAGGAGGATGACGACGATGATGATGACGTGGCCTTCAGTGAGAGCGAGCTGGAGCTTTACGAGCAGTACAAAGCTGCCGGATACAGAGACCTGGTGAGTATGTGAGACTGAGCGTTTCTGACCAATCAGCTGCCAGAACACTTCCTGTGGTTTGACGCTTCTTCCTGTTGCAGATGTGGCACAGCGAGGATGAGGAGGAGGAGCAGTCGGAGTCTCTGAGGAAGAAGGCGGTGAAGGTGAAACACGTGAAGAGACAGGAGAAGAAGCCGGAGAAGAAGGTGGAGAAGAAGGTGGAGAAGAAGGTGGAGAAAAAGGTGGAGAAGAAGGTGGAGAAGAAGGTGGAGAAGAAGGTGGGGACGGCAATACAACATAGAATACATTTTCCCACATTGAATTGTTTTCCTCTTGCTGCAGAAATATGGTTTAAAATAGCCCACTGTTGGATTCAAAGTATTTAAAGGGCTTTATCGTCACATCCACATCCATGCAATGACAAGCTTAATTCACAGGCTCCTCCAACAATACATACATAAAACACAATAAAGATATATATATCAGCAGTAGAAGACTTAATACGCAGAACAGTGAATATATATACATATCAATAATGAAATCTTTATATGTTGAATATATTGAAACAGTATAAATAAAATAGTGCAAGAGATTGTTGCAAGACTATTTTACAGGTAATGCAGGAGAAGTTAACTATATTCAAGTGAAACAGAACAGTATGAGCTAAAAGTAGAATGTACATGTACTCGTCACCGGCTTGATCTTCAATCTCAGGATCCATGTATCTGTGATCCTCTCCAGAATGGAAGTAGTCATCACATACAGAGCATCAACTAGTTCCTGAACAGTGTCCTTCACATGCTGATATCCAAGAGAGGGAGTTACACAGTCACAAGATGGAGGAATAGAAAGCAGTATTCAATGTTTACTTCAGATTAGCTCCACGTCAGAAATGAGCATGCTTGATGTCTCTCTCCATAGAGGCTGAATCATCATGTTCATCACATAGCTATCATATGCCTCAAACAGTCCTGATGCTCTTCTAGGTAATCACACATCCTGTCATGTTCACAGCTACAGTTGGGATACCTTTGTTCTCAAGTTACTCTCATGTTGGAAGAGGACATTCAGTATTTTCCCAACATATAGTGAAATAAAAAGCTGTTGTTTTCCTATCCTCTGCTGTAGAAAACTGTCTCCGCTCCCAAAGAGGAGGTGAAGCCTCGCCGTCACAAAGCGAAGCAGCGCCACAAGGAGCGAGTGCGTCACAGCGAGCGAGGAGGAGAGGGCGGGGCTAAGGAAGTGGGCGGGGCCTTGCGTCAGTGTCTGGGACCAGGATGTGTCCAAGCAGCGAGGGCCAACTCCAAATACTGCACCGACGACTGCGGCATGAAGCTGGCCGCCAAGTGAGTCACGCATTTAATGCACACTACACCAAAATCATCAACATCATCGACAACAAGAGGAAACATTCTGCTCATTTCCAGGTTCATATTTATGCGTCTCTCTCCATGCTTTCATCCTTTGTGCCTGGAGCCATCAGGCAAGGGTCAACAATGTGACACACGTACTGCACACACTGTTTTCACACATACATGTAAATATATCTAATATGTATATAGGACCCAAATCTGTATATATGTTCATTTTAATTTAATTCATTTCTTATTCTAAAGTTACTTAACTGTATATAATTTAATTTGTATCTTTCATTTGATTAATCTCTAATCTGTGATCCTGTTTTTCATCCTTACCCTCTTGCTGTTCATACTGACTTTCCCCACAGGGATTAATAAAGCTTCCTCTGATCTTTAATGTTCACAAAGCTCTTTATTGTTCTCACACTGCCTGTGCTGCAGCACCTCTTTCACCCTCTGTCTGAAACCAGAGCCCAGCTCTCTGATTGGTTAGCTGGCCGGCTCTGTGTGATTGGTCAACCTCTTAGAGATGTCCCGCCCCTTAGCCTGTGAAGAATGACTGTTTCTTCGTTGCTTTCCCTCTGCCAGTCGTCTGTATGAGATCCTGCCTCAGAGGATCCAGCAGTGGCAGCAGAGGTCCCTGCATCGCCGAGGAGTAGGGGCCGGAGGTCAGCTGGAGCGAATCAGGAAGGAGCAGCATGGCGTCGAGTGCTCCGGCTGACAACCATGGAGAAACGTTTCCACGACTGGAAGGCATCATCGCCAACGCCAAGCAGCAGCAGGTCCTACAGCACGAGGAGGTGAGACAGATAGACACACACACACACACACACACACACACACCACCACACACACACACACACACACACACACACATACCATTATACATCAATTCAGGGACATTACATTGACTTACATGCATTTCCTGGAGACTTATCCTAACCTTAACCATAACCAACACATGCCTAACCCTAAACCTAACCCTAACCAAGTGTTCACCCTAAAATTAATGATTCCCCTCATGGGGACCTCCAATTTATCCCCATAAGGGAAGCCAGTCCCCACACGTGACTATGTAAACAGATGTAGGTCCCCACAAGTATAGTAATGCTAGACCACACACACACACACACACACACACACACACACAGACAGACACAGACAGACACAGACAGACAGACAGACAGACAGACACACAGACACACACACAGACACACATACACACATACACAGCACAGACAGACAGCATA
>NW_022990921.1:405873-582001 GCF_902827175.1 Gymnodraco acuticeps
ATTGTGTGATTAAATCTTAAATTAGGATTGAAGCATCATATGGATATGTTTTTAACACCCTCTGTTGATGTACTCAGTGTTACATGATACCAGTATTACCTCCTGTACTCCTCTGTTTCTATACAGTTTTAATCATGTTTTATTCCCTGAAGAACTACACTACCCACAATGCACTACAGTTCAGTTCTATGAAAACCAACGTCAACAATAACAACAAACCATGCAGCTAAAAGTTTGATATGTTGTTCTTTCTTTTGTCTCATTTTATATCAAAGTGTCATTGTTAGAGTTGTTTTATATTTTGTATATTTCCCCATCAAGTTGTTTTATAATGTTTTGTTCATGTTTGTTGTATTCAAAACTGATGTTTCATTTAAAAACTGATGTTATGACTTTTCTAGTGTTTGAATTTTCTGTTAGAAAATGTTATTTATTATAACGGTACATCACAGCATTTATTTATTTTTCCATGATTGGAAATGTATTTACATTTATGTGTTTTGGCCCCACAAAATAATAATAAAAACAATAATAATAATGAGAAAATAATCATTTGAATAATGAAATAATATGCAATAATAGTAAGAAAATTAAATAATATGATACATAATACAATCATAAAACTAACTTAAAAATATATAGACATCTTGTATGAAAAAACATGTTTACTCAAACAAACAAAACAAAGTGAAACAAATAAGATTTAAATACATTATTTAAAAAAATACTTTTAATACAAAACCTGAAAAAAATGTTGCTATAAAAAAATAATTCATTAAAATGTTGTTTTGTAAATGGGGACAAAGATGTTCCCTTTGTGACCCCTCACTTCAAATCAATCCTGCATAGTCAAGTTGCTGTATCAGTGGTTAAAGCAGGCAGTCTATATTTAAGCAATCATACACGAGAGGCCGTTCTTTAACGTCATTATTGGTACGACAGTACTGCGGCAGGACCGAGGCGCTTGCGCCGAGGTCCGTACGCCTGTACTGGAGTGCAAGCAGTTTGCTTTTCAGGCCAAGTAAGGGTATACCGTTTTTCTCAGACGCGGAGGGATACCGACTTGTTGTGAAAAGGCACGTTCTATTTGACCGTTCTTTGATCGTGGAATCAAACACGCCTATTGACCAATCAGAGAGCTTGCTCACACCTATGTGTTATAGAATTAAATGTATTACATGGCTTAGTTGAATACTCAATTCTGATTGGTCAATTCAGAACACGTTGTTAATCCAGTACAGACAGACCGCTGTCAAGCACTTATTGCCCGTTGTTAAGGACGCTCATAACTGCAGAAAGAAGTCCGGTCGATTGAACTGTATACAGTTTGGCCGAAAAGCAAACTGCATGCTTGGCACCGGGCTCCTGATCCGCCTGTCGGGTGTTCTTTTACCCAATGACCGCCTCGCTGCACATTATCCCTTACTTACCGTGCGTTCGAATCCTGTGCCTGGTAGAACATTTCAGTCTTTATATTAAAATATAAAAATGTGTATTCAACATTTAAACTATTCTGGTACTCTCTGACAAGAAAATAAAGCAAACAGAAACATTGAAGGCTTCTCAATTCTCTAATTCCCGCTCCTCGACTCCTCGGTCCTCCGGTAGTGACCCGGAAATGGATTTCAGTGCGCCATGTTGAAGCACATTTCATTTCTCTAAATGCACATCGAGCATCGAGGAGGCTCTCCTCGATTCCCCTCCTCTACTCCTCCGCTCGCATCTCCTGTGGGCGGGACTAAGACACAAGGATAGGAATCGAGGAGGGGAGTCGAGGAGGGGAAATTAGAGAATTGAGAAGCCTTCATTTACTTCAGGCTCACAGGCCAAACAACATGGCAAGCAGGCTTTTGGGTCATGTTAGAGTCAGTCCGGTAAGGAGGAATTATTTTCAGTTTACATACATTTGTATTGAAGTTTCACTGGAAATTCAGTTGAAATATAAGTTAGTAATATTTTTTTAAATGTCATATTCAAGAAAAATGTAAAGTTCCACCAGGCCGTCAGGAGGCTAAACTCTCTCCCATCTCTCCCCCCTCTCTCCCACCTATCCCCTCTCCATTCTACCCCCACTGGACCGGGACTTTAACCCCCACACACACACAGACACACAAACCCACCAGTCACATGCTATTTATGTAAATAAGTTGGGGTATAGGTATGTATATACATATTTTATATATATTGTATATCTTTTATTTGATACCTCGGGACTGTGGGAAACAGTATTTCGATCTTTCTGTGTGTACAAACATATTTTGAGATTGACAATAAAGTTGACTTTGACTGAAATGGTAAATTACTTAATTTTAAGAAACTGCAACTATACTTCACACACTTTTTTAATCTATCCTATGTTTTTATATGTTGTCTTTATACCGGAGTACCCTAACTCTCGACATATTTTCTAATGTTGATATGTATACATTTACTGCTTATTTTAGTTTTTTAACTTTGTTTAATTTTATAATATTTTGAGTTAATAAATGTCTTTAGTTAATGGCCATGGTGGAATGGAGTGAAGTACTCAAGTGCTTATTAACTACAATTGCATTGTTCTTTATTTTAATTAATTTATAATTATCCCCTATACATCTTTCTATCATGATATGGGGTTCAAATATTAACTATGCAATTGTTTTCCAGTTTTTGTTGTTGAGTTTTTGTTGTTCAGTCAAATATAATCCCAAACTAAAAACGTTACTTATAACTTTCACATAAAAAAGGTTAGGTGACAATTGTGTGGTAAAGTAATTCGACCAATTTTAACTTTTTCGCAATGTCGTGGGAAATCCTGTGCTTTTCTGACGACATGTTCAAACTTGATTTGTAATGGATGTGGGGAAATGTTGGAGAACCAGTGTCATCATGTTCTTCATGATTACACAGAATCATAATTGTTCGACATTACATAATATGAAAACATTGCACCTGGTTCCTACTTGATGTCTCGTAATCCTGACGTCTCTCAACTTGTGCAATATCTTTTAAAGTTGCAATATACACTTGTTTTCTTTTTAGACACTATCAATGTTGTCTCTTGCTGCTTCCTCGTTACTTTGATATATTCCCTTACCTTTTAATAATGCTGCTTGCATTGTTTCTATGAATGTGTATTCATTTGTATTTGATTGTTATATTTATATATGAGTGTTTGCCTCTTTATTTAATATGTTAGTCTACTACTTCTGTCAGACTATTCAACGGCCCCTGGTAGACTCCAACACAACAGACTATTGATATATTGTGCAAAGGGTTGGGTACCGAGAACCGGTTCCGGTTCGGAACCGGTTCCAACATTTTGATTCCAACTCAGTGGCGGTTCTAGACCAATTTGACTGGGGGGCCAGTTATTTTCTGAGGGGGGCACAATAAATGCAGGACGAAAAAGAGAACTAGACAGTATGAAGTAATTGCGCATAAGAAAACAATGCAATACAGTTATTGGTATTTGTTTCAGTACACTTATTTATTTCAGATAAATCTTATAGTTATTACTGTTAGCTTCAGCTTAAGTTATTGTGCAATGTTTGCACTAACACCATATGTATATAAAAATAAAGGCAATGAACAGTTACATCTCTACTTTACATAAGGGTGTCTGCACAATCTCACATTACAGCAACAAAATCCTGCGGTTTTTGGCAAACCGAGTACCAGAGAATATACATTTAAAAAAAAAAAAAAAAAAAACGTTTCATTGTTAGGGGGGTCAGAGGTCAGTGTTAGGGGGACACTGGCCCCCCCTAGAACCACCCCTGTTCCAACGGCATTATTTAGAAATGTGAATTTCGGTTCCGCTTTTCGATGCCTGAGGAAATGTTTCTCGCCGCTCTCCGTAGCCTACTGCGGCGGGGAGGGAAATGTAGCGTTGTACCTACACTTCCTATAGCGTAACCTGGGACCAGGGCCCTTTCTCATTTCATCAAATCCCCCTCCTCGGTCCTCCGGTAGTGACCTGGAAATTAATTTCAGCTCGCCATGTTGAAGGACATCTCATTTCTCTAAATGCACTTCGAGGATCGAGCGTCGAGGAGGCTCTCTGGAGGAGCAATAACCAAGGATACACTGATGGGTCCTCCACGGCTCCTTCGTGGATGCATTTTCGGGAACAGAGGTGTTTCAAAGAGGCGTGACGCACGGCCGGACTTATCTCAGCCAATGACAGCTCTGCATGCATCCCCTGGATATTATTTTATTAACTGCTCTCATCGCGACGCGATGTTTCCAGAGAGAACAGCTGTGAGGTCCGTGCAGAAAGCAGAGCAGTGTGTATAATATATATCACTCAGTATAACAGGCCTACTCTCTGTATTTGCTTTAGTTTAGTAGATATTTACAAACAAAGAGTCGATATTTTTCTAAAACCATTTAGTGCTTCGCATAATAAAATGCACAACGGCTGTAGCCTGTTTTAGGAACTGTATGTGTGTGTGGTGTAGGTGTGTGTGCGTAGATGCAGCGGACAGACAGGTCTCAGTTGGTTTGGTGTCCTCTGCTTACTTTTAATACTTGTAAATAAAACAAGGGAGGGGGGGGGATATATCCAGTCTCTGATAGTGTTACGTTATTATGAGAGTGCTCTGTTTGATTCTGAAATTGTATATACTTATATAAATATATATGTGTGTGTGTGTGTCCACATCTGTAGCCTGTTATTGTCTCATTATACCGCACTGTGAATAAATTAAAAGTAAATATATAAGTGGTCATGAACACATCTGTCCATCAGACAGAGGGCTGCTGTGCTCCTGTCATCATTAATGGACGTCTCTTTAAATGACCGCTCAGAGGAGAGGGAGTTCTCATTTCTCTAACCGCCTGCTGCTTCCTCTCTCCTCGGTTCCCCTCCTCGGCTCCTCCGCTCGCATCTCCTGTGGGCAGGACCAGAGCCCTAGAGAGATAATTATTGATCTTTGTTCATTATCTCTCTAGGGCTCTGGGCGGGACTAAGTATCGAGGATAGGAGTCGAGGAGGGGAGTTAGAGAAATGAGAAAGGGCCCAGGGCCAGCCCGTCGCACTGGCGTTATAGATGTTCGCCTAGGGTGCCTGTGGAGGTGCTGTGCTGACAGCTCTGGGCAACACACTCTCACTCCCTAAGCGTCCAGGAGCGACGTTTGGTCAGTGTCCGTGGCGTCCAGTTGTGACGCTCCTAGGCTCCTTCAGCTTCATAAAGGGACGCAAATAGCTTTCAACTGATTGCAATGTATTCCCATCTGCGGCGGGATTTGACGCTCATGGAAGCACGGCATTCGTTTGTGTCGGCTGCCCTTAAAGGCAATGTGAGCGTCCATTCCCATTGGATAACGGATGATTGTACACCCGGAAGTAAGTATTCCTCTTACTGTCGATTGATTTTACAGTGATATCTGCACTACTCATCGACTAAAAAACACCAGATTATCCTTGTTAATTACACAACATTGATTGGTTTAAATTGTGTGCAATGCTTTTGTATTTTTCCCCTTCGATTTGGAGAAACAAATGTTTTTTCTGAGTAAAGGATGGCAGAAGACACTACACTACCCAGAATCCCCAGCTATCGTTTGGACTACACCATGTGCTCTGTTTGACAAACCCCGTTTTTTTCACCATTCATTCCAATGGCTGACGTCTATGTCACGTGATCTTCAAATTTCTCCCTGCAGAAAAAGAAGACATGGCCGAACTTCGTTTTATTCTCGGTGGAAAATGCCTATTTTAAAGTTAGTTTGGCCATTAAAATGCGTTTTGATGTCATTTGATGCGAGAAATATGAGTTGTTATTTCAGATTATGTGTGCAGTGGATGTACATGATCTTTAGTTTGCTAGTTATTAAGAAGATTACTTCAGGAAATCGCGACGTTTTCATTGTTACCAGGGTGGTTGCTAGGGACGCTGCTATCGATATTATTTCTGTTATGTTGTGTAACTGTTTAATGGTGTTATCTTTATTGCTACCCCCTTCCCCGTCAATGTATAGTGTTGGTCCACAGCGCAAACATATTAGTTTAACAAAATCCGCATCTAAAGATAGCCTACGTTATTTTCCCCTGTGCAATTCCAGTCTCACATCTCACAGCACATCGTCATTAACAAATACCGGAAACAGACCGAAAACATTTTTAAAAAATTAAAAAATACTTTATTCCGAGTGTGCTTGCTTTTCTCTTTGAAAGTCATCACATAACGGCATTGTAATACACGGTTCGGCTGCATTAAATATTACATATCTGCCGTAGTTCTGTATTTATAGAGCCCTGATGAGAAGACTTCTAGACAAACATGAGGAACTGAAAACGTGACGTGGATCATAAATATATCAGCAGTTAAACAACTTCTTACATTTCTTTTCACACAATACGTCTCCTTGCAGTATCAACACTAATTCGGCTGACTTTTATATTTGATCCAATTGGTAGATAGGCTGTATTTACACCATAAAGGTGCACAGCTGATATAAAGGGACACCTAGTGGTTAAAGCATGTTATTGAATTTCATTATTTTTATTATTAGATATTAATAGGATCCCTATAAAGTATATTCATTATTCTCTACTAATAGTTCATTAAAGACTGTATAATGACTATTTTGCACATCCCTTTCAAGATTTCTAAGGTTTATTGACATATCATATAGGCCTACACAACTATGGTGTAGTTCTGCATTGAATGAAAAACTTGGGTCGCAGGTTCCTCAATAGTGCATTACAAGACATCTATCAATATTTGTGCATACCTCCAGCAATGTTAACTATGTTGAAGCACTTATTTTAACTGATATTATACATAATGTATTATACTCTTATAAGATTTATGTAGATATTTCATCTCCGGCCTTGTCAGGTATTGAACAATCAATAAATAAAGAACACAGAATTGTTAAATATAAAACACAGAATTTGTGTGATTATACTAAATGATTTACAAATAAACACCACTGCATATGTACAACTGTTACACATGCTGATGTAACGCAAATGTTCCAACTTGGGATCAATAAAGTATATCTTATCTTAAGCTGATTGATGGCTACTGCCATATTTGCAAAATTTGCCTCTGAACCTTGACAAGTGCATGTTTCAGGCTTATCAATTAATGTAATGTAATGTTATCAATTAACAACAGGGGTCACAAACATAAGACCAGCTGTTAAATAAAGCTCTTCTGACCTTAGCTGGCATGTGTGTATATATATTAATGCTGCCCATTATGGGCACAAGCAATTTTCACCCATTTATTAATTATATGTTTTAAATTTGAGTGTTTCCTATCCCCTAAACCTCCAGGGATGTACACAGAGGAATACTTACGTCCAGGTGTACAATTCTCCGTTATCCAATGGGAATGGACGCTCACATTGCCTTTAAGGGCAGCCGACACAAACGAATGCCGTGCTTCCATGAGCGTCAAATCCCGCCGCAGATGGGAATACATTGCAATCAGTTGAAAGCTATTTGCGTCCCTTTATGACGCTGAAGGAGCCTAGGAGCGTCACAACTGGACGCCACGGACACTGACCAAACGTCGCTCCTGGACGCTTAGGGAGTGAGAGTGTGTTGCTCTGGGAAAAAAAAAAAATGTTTTGACCGTTGGTGCTCATCCTAATTTTCGGCTTTGATGTAACAACATTCATAATTAAGTAAATGTCACACCCTTTTCATCCCAGTTACACTTTTCATTTGCCCTGTACGATGGGCGCTGTAAGTGATGAAAATGGGGGATGTTGGCTTATCTGGCACCCGCAGCTCACAGCCAAAGTGCGAGTGAGCATGGGGGCGAGCGAGGGAAAAAGGGAGGGTGCACCGGTACCAGCGCTGTTGTTATTAGCACTTGGTGCTAGCTGCTAGGGCTGTGCAATTAATCGTATTTTAATCGCGATTACGATTATGGCTTGCGACGATTAGGAAAACAGCATAATTGACAAAATACGATTATTTTGCTGGGTGCGCTTTCGCCCCTCCCTAAAAGCCCACTCGGCCACGTCGGAGTGACATGTGTTGTGAGTGTTCAGCGCAAGCGAAGATGTCAGAACAAGAGCAGCAACTAGTTAAAAAGAAGGGTCGCGGGGAGATTCCCAGTCGATCGCGAGATGTGTCTAAAAATAGAACAACAATATTCTGTTTTATCGTTAATGTCCTGTAACATAATGTTCCCGTGCCAGAATAATGCACTTGAACGCATCAAAGCTTTGTGATTGGCCGGCCTCACCCCATGTGTCCGGGCGTGGCTGGTGAGCAGTGCACTAGTTCGCTGACGTTGTCCGTGTCAACAGCATGGGTGGTCAACAGGAGTGACAGTCCGCACACACACAAGACCGCAATTATGGCAGAAGCAAAAAAGCCCAAGATATATAATTTTCACTCCAAGTGGGAGGATCATTATTTTTGTATCTATTCCAATTCAAAGTCCATCTGTCTCATCTGCAATGCGAGCGTGGCTTTATCGAAGAAGGGTAATTTAGGAGCGACATTTCAAAACAGTGCACAAACGCTACGAGACGGAATTCCCTCCTAATTCTGCCCTACGCTCCAAAAGGGGAGGGGCCTGAGAGCACAGCTAAATGCACAGCAGTCCATTTTCACCAGGCCCAACAACAAGAGCAAGGCTGCTACCAGAGCATCTTATCGGGTCAGTCACGTTCTTGCGAAACACATGAAGTCTTTTGAAGACGGCGAAGTTGTGAAAGAAGCATTCCTGGAGGCTGCGACGCGCTTTTGTGGGACAGTAAAAATAACGGTAGCATTTCAACAGGTTTTTGATATAATAAAAACTCAATTTAAATACCGTTATTAATCTGCTGTAAGTTTTAGTTTGTTTGAATTTATTCATGATAATTATTGTACAAAATGGTATAAGAATGCAAACATTAAGATCTGTTCTGTTTAAATTGATTATAGTCTATCAGTTCAGAAACTAGTGTTGCTTGCATCCTATTTTAAAGGCATTTCTTTTATAAAATGCAACAAAAAATGGGTTTGATTCTATTAATGTTGTCTTTTTTATTGCACTGTTGCTGCAGCAGATTACTGTGTAGCTTCAGATCTGAGTTGTCTTATTAGTAAGCCTAATTTATACTTTTGTAGCAACACTATTTTTATATAATGGCAAAGAAAGGGTTCTTCAGAGTCTTTTCTTTTTTTCCTGTGTCATATGTGGCAGCACTGCCACAAGTTCCTCTTCAGAGAGGGTCTTCAGTACAGATGGCAATATTGTCACCTGCCTGCGCTCATCTCTGAAACCAGACCATGTAAACAGCCTGGTGTTTCTTGCGAACAATCTTTAAGAGATGACATGAGCAGCCCTACCAGCATTTGCCATGGTGGCCTAAACATTTTTATTTGGTCTTAAATTGTAGTTCAACATTTATTTCCTGTTACTTCTGGACCATGACGGTTGGCCAGCCTTCAACGTTTAACTGAGTGGAATATGTTGAATATGTTTTACCAAAATGTTGGCTATATGTTAAGGAGTTTTCAGTAGGTTGTGACAGTGCACTGCAACATATTTGATTTCATTTATTTTGGTCTAATTTATTTTTATTTATCATATTAATATATGTTTAGTATGGTTTTGGAAGTGCGCTCCAACACATTTATTGATCTTGTTTATTGGTAAAATATTATTTGTTTTAAAGTTCAATAAATGGTCAATGAATAATCGTCAAAATAATCGTGATATCAATTATTGACCAAATAATCGTGATTATGATTTTTGCCATAATCGCACAGCCCTACTAGCTGCTCTAACGGATATTATTAGAAGAAGATGTTTCTACAATAATGTGGAGGGAGAGTCCTCTCCAGTCAGACTGAGAGGCTGATAACTAGAGCTCAGTGAGGTAAAGGACTCTGAGTGGTTAGATAGTTCCCTAGTCTAAGTTATCTCAGTGGGTCTCAAACGTTTTGATCACAATTTATGTAAACACATATTTCCAAGGCACTCCTTTATTGAGATAAAACAGGTTTGAAATCATTCCAATGTATACTATAGGACAGTAAACCAGACATATCGTTTTAAACTGGAGATATAAAAAAATATGCATAAAATAGTAAAATAAGATATGAATGAACAATAAAAATAAAATACGTTACATGTATTTGTTATTGGCTATGGTAGGTTATTGGTTATGTTCACATACTTATTTAATTATTAAAATGTAAACCGATTTTTTTCATATGGGTGTTTAGAGTTGTGCCCCCTAGATCTAAAACATCTCTTCCCGGTATGCCTGAGAAGGCAGATATGCTTGTTTTTCTCAACAAGAGCTGTTTTTAAATGGGGGGGGGGGGGGGGGGGGGGGGGTGTTCCTTTTAAAAGTTGGACTGTTGCACTGTTGTAGCTTCAGTGGTTCTCAGGTTACAGTTACATAGCAGTGAATATAAACAGACTGATTAATGTGAATATTACTGTAAACTAACCTGTGTAAAGTTTCTCGAATAAATGTAATTTTTTTGGTGGAAGAAGCATGTATCGTTTTTTTTACCCTTCCCCTCAAATAATCGGAATTGAGAACCGTTAAGAACCGGAATCGAAAAGTAGAATCGGAATCAGAATCGTGGAAATTCAAACGATACCCAACCATAAACCTCTAACGTGCAATAGACACTTTTCTTTCTTGCAATTATAGTGTGCAATAATCATTTTAAAGTACAAAACATCATTGTTATAACGTCTCAAACCTTGTTCTGTTCGATATTTAAATGCTGATTTTTAGTCATGGATGAGTTTTTAGCATTTGTTACAAATGTCCTTTTTTACTAGATTCAAGATTGAAAGGTTTTATTGTCATATGCACAAAGCGTAGAAATGGCAATGCAATTTGTAATTCCCTCGAAGCACAGGCAGACACAAGTGGCTTTCTCATAACGGGTTTATTCCTCCGAATCCACCGTGAAAACTACACAAACAAACAGTATAAATGACAAACATAGTTTCCTGTTAGACACACAATAACATGCACAGCATGTGAGATAATAAACATAAAAGTAATACAAACACAACAACATACCTCGTTGGGCTGCATGCTCTGTAAACAGAGGGAAGTATTCTTCAGTTCTCTTCACAACTTATATGTATAAGAATACAAAACTAACGGAGCTTTAAGTATCCGTGCATCTTACTCTGAGGGTGCTTCTCATGTTCTCGCTCTCTAACTCACGCGAGAACAGCATAACGAGACGTGAGCTTGGACTTCAAAATAAAAGACGAAATATTGCACGCATGAAACATTACAACAATAATAATTAGTACACTTAGAAAATACACATTACAGTTAAATTATGAACATGTAAAGGCTGCACTTACACAATTATTCTGACCTGAGCCTCTCCAACAATGCAACATATATAATAAAATACACAGATACAAAATAAAAAGTAGTGCAAAAAGTCTCTATATATATATATTTCATACATTAGCTTACTCTTAATTGTTGCTGCCTTTTTGACCTGCTATGTCACTTTTGCTGTAACGCTGTACATGTCCCCATTGCGGGATTATAAAACGAATTCTGATTCTGATGTTTGCCTTTTAATCTGCACTGCCGTTTGCTGTAACATTGTAAATGTCCCCTTATTTCGGAAAATGGTATTTCCCACAGGTCTTGAACGCAGCAGGGGAATTGGGCGGGGCAGCAGCAGGTGAAGATCCTCCACCGAGCAGGAGAAGCAGCAGGAAACGCAGCAGTTTCAGCAGAAAGAAACCACGGTCACCTGAACAGGTAAGAAGCCCATCAGCACCAGAACCTTAAACTGATCCTGAACCAGTACCAGCTGCTGGTGCTGATCTGTGTGAGTGTGTGTGAGAATGACTGTGAGAGAAGGTGAAACTTGTTGGGTTTGAAGCCAGAAGTGTGTGTGCGTGTGACCCTGATTAAGGTGTGTTTGTTTTAGCCGTCTTACATTTGACTATTTATTTGTATGTGTGTTTTCATTGCTTATTTCACCTGTAAACTCTACTTTTATTTAAATGTTGATATGTTCAACAATGTTTTTACATTATCACAAATACATTCTTCATCATAAACTTTAAACGTTCTTTTTAGGAAAATGCGAAAGTCAAAATGAATGTCTTATGATTTAGTTTTATTATAGATATTGTGCAATTATTTACACCTTTCTTCCAAATGTAGCCTTACATATGTTGTATATGGGCAAACTAAACTTTTAAATAAAGTTATGTGAAGTTGCAGCTAACGATTAAATCCATCTTCTATTCTTCAGATTGTTTACTCTGTTAACTGATTGACAGTTTGGTCTGTAAAATGTCACACATGTAAAAGTGCATCACTATTTCCTGTAGCCCAAAGGGATGCATTAAAACTGCTTCCTTTGTCTGATCAACATTTCAAAATCTAAATATTTAAAGTTAATCATCACATGGAAAAAGCAGCAAATCATCTGAATTAGGAAACTAATGAGTTTGAGAATATTTTTATTTTTTAAATCCATCAAAATAGCCGGTGATTTTCTGTTGACTTGTATATTGAGCTGCAACGTTTTATGGGTTTAAACCATATTTGGACATTCAATATGAGGTTTCATTTGACTGTTGTAGAGTTTGGAAAATATCTTATTTTGAAGCTACAAAAGGGCCTGTAAAGCCTAATGTCATAGGCTCAATGTTTAAATACGCTAAATCGACTGTTTGATTTTTAAAGTCAAATGGTGTTAAAGATTAACTAGTTCCCATGTTAATTGGTGACCGGCTCACATAGTTCAAAACTCTACTTAGTGAAAAGGCTTCAAGCCTCAGTAAATCTGCTCTTTGAAGCCTACTTCTGTGTTTCCTGCTCAAACAGGGTGTATATTTTCAATTTGATGGGGTTTTATAAAAAATCGTGTTGACTTTCCAGCACAGCCGCATGTTTTTAACTGAGCTGGCCCTGCCCCCTCCTACCCTCGTTCTCTTAACCCAGTGGTGTCCAAACTCTTTTCACGGAGGGCCTCATACAGAAAAATATACGAAGGGCTGGGCCACTCACTAGAGGTATATCGCCTCATAAGTTCAGGTATAAGTCAGCAAAATCAATCACATGTAGGTAAATGATGCTTGTGAGTGTTGGCAGCTCATCCCTTAACACAGAAGCTCAGATTGATTATAATCAGGAGAAATAGGAAGGGTGTATTTCAAGCTTGTAAATAAGTCATTGGGCTTTTGTCTTATCAACTAATGGTGCGTTTCCACTGCAGCGGGGTAGCCCCGTTTAAGCGTCCCTAAGCGTCCTCGCTCTGGCCTCGGGCTGCCTCGCTGGCCGGCCCAGGCCGTGGCGCATTTCCATTACAGTTTAGGACCTGGGCTAGCAACGCAGTGTAGGCGGGGCAATCGGCTTCACATTTCGAGTTGTTCCGTCGAGCTCCCGCTGGATTTTATCATCCCCAATGAGATGAAGGAACGTCGTCACCTCCTCGGTCGACCACGGTGTGCTTTTCTTAGAAGTAGCCATTTTTGTAGCTCTTCCGTTTACAAAATGCTGTGTATAAAAATGCTGCAAGCTTGCTTCTAGATATATATGCGACGCTAGGGATGAACTCGCGCGCAATCTTGTGACGATTCTCTCTGACCAATCAGCAGTCGAGAGTGTTGACGTCACTAGTTCAGCCCTGGCCCTGGTCTGAGGGAACCACGATTTTATGAGGCCGGAAAAAGAGGGAAAAAGTACCCGCTGGCCGGTACTAGGCTATATGGAAACGCCACCAAAAACCGGCCTGGCCGCTTGAGGACGGTTAAGGACGCTTAAACGGGGCTACCCGCTGCAGTGGAAACGCGCCATAAGATATGTTAGAAGATGTTTCCAACTGAATTCCAATTGACTGAATTTATTTGAGAAGTGGTCTTATTACCACGTGAATACTACTTTGTAATATATTCTTACATGTATACTGAAGAAGTGCAATATAAGACAAGTTTCATTTGTGGACCGTATTACATTATACTTTTTTTATTTGCTGACGGCCGATTCAAAATGGTCCGCGGGCCGCATTTGGGCCCCGAGCCGTAGTTTGGACACCCCTGTCTTAATGCTTCCTTTGAACATTAGGGTTTGCCTTTGGCCTACATGTACATACATTCCCCTTTTTGTGTCTTATTCTTAAAACACAAATCAGGAGATCGGGAAACCAAAAAGGGGAAACGTGTTTTTGTTGCTTAGCTTCTTTTGAAATGTTCCTCCGTCATTGTTGTTTGTTTGTTCTGTGATCTGAAACATCTGAGAGCTCATTGTTGACAGGATGTCAGGTTGCTCGAGCAGTGATAGTGATATCATATTACCTGTTTTGCCTCAACAGTTTACACGCATCATTTCATCTGTGTTGCAACAAATGAAATGATTATATTCTAGATTCATTGTATGGTTTTAAAATGTTATAAAATAGTGAAAATGTCCCTCCTTGTTTCTGAAAGTCCAAGGTCGAGTCTTTCAGAGATGTCTTCTGTCAGAAACACAAAGATATTAAATGCAATGTGATATGAAAGTGAGAAAATAAGGACATCTCCTACAGAGGTTTAAATGGCATTTTCCACCTTTCTGTACACAAACAACTATTCATTCATTATCAATATTAGGTGCCGATTGTTCTTCTATTGATCTACTAAATCAATATATTGACTCTAAATTGAATTGAATAACACCACAAACCACATTATCCAAAATGACTTACTAGATGTATTGTCTTAATTATATTTAAATTATTGTTATTGATGCGTGCAGTTGTGTTGGTCCTGCATTTTTGCTTCAAATAAATATATAAGTTAAACTGTTGGATTTATTTTATTAGTATAAGGTAATAAAACTGGGCAACTAAAAATAAAATCATCACAATTATAATTTTTTTTAAATATCAATTTGTTTTTGATTGACATTTAAATTGATTCAACCCTAACTAGTCTACGAGTACATGGTGCTCCATTTAATCTAGCTGTAATCGTTGTTTAATGTTAATATATAAAACTGTGTCTAGGTGTGATAGCATGTGTTTTATAAGATAATAATAATAATAATAATAATAATAATAATAAATTCGATTTTATAAAGCACCTTTCATTGCTAACAGCAATCCCAAGATTAAGATAAGATAACATAAGAAGTACTTTATTGATCCCATTTTGGGAAATGTTCGCGTTGCAGCATAAAAAGACAAGGCATCGTACATTAGAGAAAATAAAAGACTAGAAATAAACATTCCAAAATGTAAACATCTCAAATAGAAATACAATAGCATTAACAAAGTAGAACATATACATGTTGACATTCAAATTTACAGTAACAAAATATAAAGCAGGATATAATATATACATTAAGTGTGTGAGGAATGGAATATTAGATTTAATATAAATGTAAAATATATATTTTCTTTAAAAGGTCACCTATTATGCAAAATCCACTTTTCCATGTCTCTTCTACATCAACATGTGTCCCCTCTTCTTCATGTCTCTTCTACATCAACATGTGTCCCCTCTTCTTCATGTCTCTTCTACATCAACATGTGTCCCCTCTTCTCCATGTCTCTTCTACATCAACATGTGTCCCCTCTTCTTCATGTCTCTTCTACATCAACATGTGTCCCCTCTTCTTCATGTCTCTTCTACATCAACATGTGTCCCCTCTTCTCCATGTCTCTTCTACATCAACATGTGTCCCCTCTTCTCCATGTCTCTTCTACATCAACATGTGTCCCCTCTTCTTCATGTCTCTTCTACATCAACATGTGTCCCCTCTTCTTCATGTCTCTTCTACATCAACATGTGTCCCCTCTTCTTCATGTCTCTTCTACATCAACATATGTCCCCTCTGTGGAAAGAGACTCTGAAAGTTTCAGGAACAAAGATTCTCTCTCTTTTTGATCCATTTCTATAAAAACCTGTCTGAAAATGAGCTGATCAGATTTTGGCCACTTTATGATGTCATAACGATTTTTTGGCTTGTGTAGCCATTAGCCAATCACCAACCAAGGTACCCCCCCCCCCCCCCTTATCACCTGAATCTCCTCCTATACCTCATTCACACCAACAATGTTTCAGGGCCGGTTCGGAAGCACCGGGTTTTCCTGTTCACACCGCAGCGGAGCAGCCTCTTAGCTCCGGAATCCGGTTCATTTCGAGCACCAAAAAATGGTCCGGCTAGAGCAAAAGCACCGCTTTTTTATCCAGTTTGTACACAACGATGGAGAAACTTAACAAGCAGCAGTGGTCCACTGAAGAGACCAGCTACCTACTGGGAATCTGGTCTTCCGAATAGGCACAGAGGAAGCTGGAGCACAATCGGCCATTGTTGTTGTTGTCGGTGTCAGCTGTGGGGGGGTTTCCGAGCGGTTGGGCTTTATGAAGCAGGCACGCAAACGGTTACGTCATGACGCAAACGATGACGCAATGACGCAGCACCAGTCGGACTCTGGGCAGTGTGGAAAGAGCCGGAGCTAAACCGAAGAACCGGTTCTGAACCTGAAAAGCTCTAGCACGGAGCTTGAACCAGAGTTGCGTTGGTGTGAATGAGGTACAAGAGCACCAATGTGTTCTTTGTAACCAAATCTCTCTCAAAGGGGCGTGGGGAGGGGCTCCTTATTTTCATCTAAAGTAACAGACAAAGAATCAGCACTTTGGAAACAGGGCTGAAACAGAGGGGATTATGGGTAATGCTGCAATGATCTGTTTGGTATTTCAGCCAATCAGAGACAGGTTCTGGATATATCTGAGACCTGTGATATATTGATGAAAAACAGTAGAATAGGGGAACTTTTTAATATCAGATTGCACATGCAATCAAAGACACATTTCTGAAATTTGCACACAAAATATTGTCACAGTCTTTATAAAATCAAAAGTGTGTGTATATATATATATATATATATATATATATATATATATATATATACTTATTTGCACAAAGGTTTTATACGGGATCGTGGGAAACAGTATTTCGATCTCTCTGTCTGTACACACACAAACTGGAAGATTGACAATGAAGTTGCCTTTGACTTGTGACACAACACACTCACAGATTTTATAAAAGACTGACAATATTTTGTGTGTGTGTGTGTGTGTGTGTGTGTGTGTGTGTGGGTGTGTGTGGTGTGTGTGTGTGTGTGTGTGTGGTGTGTGTGTGTGTGTGTGTGTGTGTGTGTGTGTGTGGTGTGTGTGGTGTGTGTGTGTGTGTGTGTGTGTGTGGTGTGTGGTGTGTGTGTGTGTGTGTGTGTGTGTGTGTGTGTGTGTGTGTGTGTGTGTGTGTGTGTGTGTGTGTGTGTGTGGTGTGTGTGTGTGTGTGTGTGTGTGTGTGTGTGTGTGTGTGTGTGTGTGTGTGTGTGTGTGTGTGTGTGTGTGTGTGTGTGTGTGTGTGTGTGTGTGTGTGTGTGTGTGTGTGTGTGTGTGTGTGTGTGTGTGTGTGTGTGTGTGTGTGTGTGTGTGTGTAGGGAGTGTTTGTGCAGAAGCTGCTCTTCTGGTCCCACCACCTCCTGGGAGGGGCTGCAACAGTCACAACTGACTCACTATGGACGGATTAAACAACTGTTTACTACTAAATAGAAATCCAACCATTCCACCACAGACTGCAATTGCTTTTTAATTTTTGTTTGTTCTGTTTAATAATATTACTTTATTTGTGGAATTGGTGGATGCAAGTTCTCACAGATAGACTGAAGGTTAATAATGTAATTTAAGAGAGACTAACAGATGCACACTGAGATCAGAAGGAGGATTTAGAGTTGTTTTTGCACTTCTCACTGAAATCCCAATGTTTACAGAGGAAGTGCTTAATGCCGTAAACTCACAGTAACATCTTTTCTCTATGACTTGACATAGTGAATAGGCAGTTGCAGGAGAGAGGCCAAACTGTGTCGGATCAGCATTCATTCAGCATTAGTGTAGGGTTGTTGTTTAATGCTGTAGTCTGCAGGAAAACGTGTGCTGTCTGTCACCTCCCTGTTTGTGTAGATAACAGCAGGACAACAGTAAGACGAAGATCAGTGTGAGCTTCAGGTGTCAACAATAAAAACAGCGATGGTTGTTGTTTCCTCACGTCTTTAAGTTCTGCACAGACGTCTGATGGATGCCTGTGACTTACCTGACTGCAAAGAGTAAGTGCACTGAATTCAGAATAGACTGTTTCGATGCATAACTTTATGTGTGGTGCTTAAAGATCTGACACAGCTGGGCCTCTTCCCTTTTTAAATGCGTATTCGTGTGATTTAAAATGTGGGGTTTTATCTACAACAGTGGGTTTAATGCAGTATGCACTTCACATCAAATGACAAAAACACTTTGATTTCAGTTCTCCAAACTCTTCCATCTGATTTCACTGCATGTGTAAATCCCCTTTACCCTTTTTAAAAGAGACCTTGGTTGACAATTATTGTATTTATTGATTTAATAGCAAGCTATGATTTACAATGATGTTGAGATGATGCATCATGTGATACAAACCAAACGGCTTCAAGCTCACATGGATACTAATGTATTGAGATATGAAGATGCATGAGACTCCCTGTCTAAGCTCAGTGTGGATGTAATAATAATTAACAGTATTTAGTTATCTGTCTTTGTAGCTGCCAATACAAACATATATAAATAGGAGATTAGCAGGTGACTGTCGCCCCCCCGCCTCAGGTCTGAACAGGCTCTCACTCCTCCTTCAGACCAGTTTAACCACTAAACCTGTCACATATTTACACTCAGTTTCTACTGTGGAAATGAGAAATGCTGCCAAAGTTCACCAACATTCCTGCTGTGTTTCTTGGTTGGGAAAACTCTCCTGCAGTCATGTTGTTCATTGTTTCTTTCATTTCTTTTGACATTTCTTTCTCACAGTTTAAAAGTGCTTTTCCACCCACACGCTGCTTCCTCTTTGTGTAAAAGAGGGAAGAGTCAAGGGAAGAGTCGCTGTCTCACCGCACTGTCACATTTGGTTTCACTTCACTGTGATGTGCATGGCTATATATAGTTTAATTTCTGTAAAAAAAAAACAATATATATAATCAAGGCCCCTCCACTTAAATTCCTTTTTTATAATTTGTCATTTGTCAAATCGATGTAATTGCGATAGTAAACCGGTTTAAATGACAGCTCAAGGAGTTCAGGTTAGCAAGAAGAAATATAAATTGTGCATCTACATCTGCAATTTTTCATTTGTTTTAGGTTTTATTTATATTAAGAAAAACACATTATATTCAAATATAGAAACCATACAGTCTTCTACTGTTGTCTCTGTTATTGACGTTTTTTCATAAATATTCAAGAAATCAAAATGGAGGCCAGCATGTCTGATAATAAGAAATGTTAGAACATTGGTGTGTGCATAAGTTAAATGAGAACAGGCAAAGTAATTCATAACTGCTATCATTTCTACCCTTGCCCCACCTGACACAATCATTTTACATTATGCCAATATTGTTTGTGGGTAGGTGTACAATAGCAAATGTATGGTATTTATTTGTTGTTATTTATCAATTTTATTTTTACTTCATTGATTCCGACCTGGCATTAAAAAAACGTTGTCTCACTGATAACTTTCTATAGACATTCAGGTTTATTTATGTAGCACATTTTGTCCAGCATAGGTCTTCTTTTTCTTCTTCTGTTTTTTTACATCTGGGACTCTGTGTTCTACAGTAATGCAAAACTAAGTGTTTGTGTACCGCTTTTAAAGTCAAAACTCAGTTGTAAATCTGCTCGAAGATTGTAGGTCAACTTTTTGAGAGACTCTATGGCTGTTTCTCAATCTTGAGGATGCTGGCTTGGTAGTCGCGTACTTCCAAGTCACTTCCTTCAGAAACAAAGCAAGTATGCTTCCAATCCACGGCTTCGGAAAACGAAGAAGAATGGAACAGGCTAACAAGTGTGCCACTCTCTCTAACGGTTTCAACATAAACTGTACCGAAAATAAATACCTCACGATGTCTATCTAATTATGAACTAGCTTTACTTTCACGGAACACCTTTTTGGTGATAACAAATGTAACAAAGTAACATATTTACCAACACATGTTCTACGCCACTACATACTTATATGTAACACTAGAACCGCCAGAGATTTATTTATACCTAAAACCGCCACCAGGGTCAAACTGACCCAGCATTAGAATGCATTGATTTTCAAAGTAAAAGTATTGCTTTAAAAAGAAAGATGGTCCTGTGGTATTGGTATTTTGACAAGCAATTTTGTTAAATTGTTTCGTTTATTAACGCTACAACATAGGGTTTCGTGAGGCGGTTGTCGTTGTTGGGTGAAAAGCAAACAGCTGTTTGCTGCGGAGTACAGCGCAAGCAGTCTCCCGTGAGCGGGAGCGCGCTCCTTCACTACAGTCTGTCGCTATCAATCTATCTCTCTCTCTCTCTCAATCTATCTCTCAATATATAAGGAACTGCAGTAGACAAAAGGCGTTGCTATAGCAACACGTCATGTTTGTTTACACGCAAAATCAATAGCGCGAAAAGGGGTGGGGTCAATTCGCTTGGCGGAAATAGGTATAAATGACTTCTTTTGCCGATTTCTTCAATCTGACTTCATATTGACAATTTTTAACAACATAGGGTGCTACATAACACACTTTCAGGAAAAGTCACCGACTGGGAGACTTTAATATGTTATTGAAAAAAAGTTACATACAATAAAAAACAGCTCTGGGTGAAATTGACCCCGTTGGCAGTTCTAGTGTTAAATGTGTGCTGCGTCGGTTCAGCAATTCTCTGCAAGGGTTTTTGAAATTGGTCCGTGCGCAAAGCATTGTGGGGATTTTAAGGAAGCAAAGTCTACCCATGTGAAGCCTCGAAATTTCCCCCAAACCAAGGACGCGGCCTCGGTGGAATTCCAAGTATGCTGGACATTGGAACGGTCCTGCTGCGCCACTTGATGACGTAGCATCCTTGAAATATTGGCTTGGGAGCCAGTATCCTCAAGATTGAGAAACGGCCTATGACTTAGCCTCCATAACATATTGAAGCTGGCCAACAACAGTGACTATAAATGAAAGGTCCCACGATGTTGTACATTTAGACTGAAGCACTCTTTGGCACACCAATCAATCCTCAAATTAAGGTTTTTCTCTTCAGTGATTGTGATGTTTTTCAAATGTCTGTTTCCTTATTTTGTGTCTTTAATATTTGTCTTTTTTTACATTACATTGCATTTAGCTGACGCTTTTATCCAAAGCGACTTACAATAAGTGCATTCGACCAACAAGATACAACCTTGAAGAAAACAGAATCATATAAGTACATCAGGTTTCATAGAGCCAAAATATTTCAAGTGCTACTCAACTGGCTTTAGATAAGCCAGTCCTTTATTAGTATATAAGTGCTTTGTTAGCAATTCTTTGTTAGTAATTCTATCGATCGAAGTGGAGTCGAAAGAGATGAGTTTTCAGTCTCCCCCGGAAGATGTGTAAGCTATCTGCTGTTCTGATTTCAATGGGGAGCTCATTCCACCATTTTGGAGCCAGGATAGCAAACCCACGTGTTTTTGCTGATGGGAATTTGGGTCCCCCTCGCAGTGCGGGTGCAGCGAGCTAGTTGTTTGGCTGATGCAGAGTGCACGTGCTGGGGTGTACAGTTTAACCATGTCCTGGATGTAGGAAGGGCCAGATCCATTCACAGCATGGTACGCAAGTACCATTGTCTTGAAGTGGATTCTAGCAGTTACTGGAAGCCAGTGAAGGGAGCGGAGGAGCGGAGTGGTGTGGGAGAATTTAGGAAGGTTGAAGACCAGACGATCCGCTGCATTCTGGATGAGCTGCAGAGGTCGGATGGCACATGCAGGTAGACCAGCCAGGAGGGAGTTGCAGTAGTCTAGGCGTGAGATGACGAGAGCCTGGACCAGAACCTGCGTCGCTTTCTGGGTCAGCTGGGGACGTATCCTCCTGATGTTGTAAAGCGTGTATCTGCAGCAGCGGGTTGTAGCAGCGATGTTTGCAGTGTAGGACAGGTTGTTATCTAGGGTCACACCCAGATTCCTTGCAGTCTGAGTCGGGGAAACAACAGAGGGGCCCATGTTGATTGTTAGGTCAAGAGTGGGACAATCTTTTCCCGGAAGGAAAAGTAGTTCAGTCTTGTCAAGGTTTAGCTTGAGGTGGTGAGCAGACATCCACTGAGAGATGTCAGCTAGACAAGCAGAGATGCGTGCGATGACCTGGGTCTCTGAGCGGGGAAAGGACAGAATTAATTGGGTGTCGTCAGCGTAGCAGTGGTATGAAAAACCATGCGGGCTAATGACTGATCCGAGCAAGTTTGTGTACAAGGAGAAGAGGAGGGGACCAAGAACAGAGCCCTGAGGGACCCCTGTAGTTAATTGACAAGGGTCGGACTCGGACCCTCTCCAAGTTACCCTGTAGGTGCGGTCTTTGAGGTATGAGGTGAGGAGGGAAAGTGCAGAGCCTGAAACTCCAAGTTCTTGGAGAGTGCGAAGGAGGATCTGATGGTTCACCGTGTCGAATGCAGCAGACGGGTCCAAAAGGATGATGACAGAGGAGAGGGAGGCTGCTTTAGCCGTGTGCAGTTCCTCAGAGACGGCAAGGAGGGAAGTTTCTGTTGAGTGACCTGCCTTGAAACCAGACTGGTGCGGATCCAGAAGGTTGTTCTGATGGAGATAACAGGAGAGTTGTTTTAGACAGGAACGGGAGGAGAGAGACAGGCCTGTAGTTTATATCAGACAGGTTGAGAGTGGGTTTCTTTAGAAGAGGGTTTACTTTTGCCTCCTTAAGACTGTTTGGAAAGTGACTAGAAGTGTTGATGAAATGGGTGAGAAACGGTAGAATATCAGGAGCGATAGTCTGAAGGAGGTTTGAGGGGATAGGGTCCAGAGGACAGATGGTAGGGCGGGAAGAGGTAATGAGGGTAAGAACCTCACATGGAGAGAGAGGGGAAAAGGAGGTCAGTGTGTGGAGGTCAGTGTGTGGGTGAGCGGTGGGTTTGGTGACCCAGCGGTGAGTTAGAAAAATAAGAGCGAATATCATCAGCCTTTTTTTCAAAGTGGTTAACAAAGTCGCTTGACAGAAGGGAGGAGGGGGAGGGGGCTTTGGGGGGTTCAAGGAGGGAGGAGAAGATGGAAAATAGTTTTTTGGGATTGGAATAGGAAGATTGGATCTTATCTTGAAAGAAAGTGCTTTTTGCCTGAGAAAGAGGAGAGGAGAGCCTGATAGGTTAGGAGGTCGTCATGGTGTTTGGATTTCCACCGTTTCCGCTCTGCTGCCTGAAGGATGGTTCTATTAGCCCGCAGTGCGTCATTTAGCCATGGAGCAGGAGGGGACTGACAAGCCTGCCGAGATGTGAGAGGATAGAGAGAGTCCAGAGAGGATGAGAGAGTAGAGAGGAGAGTTTCTGCAGCAGAGTTTGGAGGCAGAAGTTGGAACGAGTCAGAGGAAGGGAGGGCTGAGAGCACCGATGAGGCAAAGGTAGAGGGGGAGAGGGAACGAAGGTTACGGCGGACAGGTGCAGGATGAGAAGAGATTAGTTTGTTATGTTTGGAAAGGGGTAGAGAGAATGAAATGAAGAAGTGATCGGATGTGTGGAGCGGGTTTACAGAGAGGTTAGAAGTAGAGCAGTTCCTTGAGAATATGAGATCAAGGACATTGCCAGCTGTATGAGTCGGTGGGGACGGAGACAGTGAGAAAGCAAAGGCGGTTAAAAGAGATGTTAGTTCAGATATCTTCCCTGTCTGGAGGTTGAAGTCTCCTTGAAGTACAGCGGGAGGGCCAGTTTCAGGGATGTGTGAGAGGAGATGATCTAATTCCTCCAATAAGTCCCCCAAGGCGCCTGGTGGATGGTAGAGAACAACAATGGTTAATTGTATAGGATGGGTTACTGTGACGGCATGGAATTCAAAGGTGGAAGGAGTGAAGTTAGGTAGCTTGAAGAGGGAAAAGCTCCATTTGGGAGAGAGCAGGAGACCAGTGCCACTGTCTTTGGTTGTTGTTGCCAAGGAAGCTACGGTGATGCAATAAAAATGACATACTCAATCTAACAATAATCAGAATCAGAATACCTTTATTAGTCCCACAGAGGGGACATTTGCATAAAAGTATCATATCAATATCATAACTGACCATTTTGCCTAAAGGGGCTTTACAATCTACACTGCATACGACACCCTCTGTTGTTTGAGCCTGATTTCAGATCAACTTTATGACTTCATATAGCTAAACAAAAAGACAAAACTCAGCATACCTTATTTCATTGTTTTATTTTATCCTCACATCAATGAGATTATGTGTTGTTTTCCCTCCCCAGTCTGACCATGAGGTGGCGCTTCCTTCCCCTTCCTCTCCTTCTCTTGCTCCTCTCCCTGCTGGTGGACGGAGATTCAGGATTCAGGATCTGTGCCTACAATGTGGACAACTTCAACTTGGCCAAAGCATCACAAAGAAGTGTTCTACACACTCTGACACGGGTAGGACACACACACACACCAGGGTTTCCGCTAGGATTTTTTCTCGCCGGTCAAATGTCCGGGCAGAATTAATTTTATCGGACAAATTTGAAACTTACCGGTCATATTTCACTAATAATAATAAGAGTTGTGTAGCAGAGTTTCCGTTAGTAGGTAATTACCGGAGCAGATATGCTGATGTTTAAAACTCAGTTAATGGGGCTCGTTTTTATATTGCTTCAGTTTATAATCGTAACAGATCGAAAAATTCAGATTAATTTTCCAATAAATGATTCCACAAACAACAAACAACATAATTATTACATTCAAACAAACTACTTGTAGTAGATGAAGTACATTATTCAAAAGTTTACATCAACTTTGAATAATAACACGAGAGAAACGGATGCTCTCTTTTCCCCTCTCCCTCCCTCTCTCTCTGACAGCCCTTCAGTTTCTCATGCAGCTCGCTAAACAGAGGGCGGGGCTTCAGGTGATTATGCAGAGCTGCGTGTCTCTGTCAGACTCAGCAGCTGATCTGATCTCTCTCTCGTGTCCGGTTATATTTCACTCGCGTTTATGTCCATATCGATCAGATCCAGCTCTCCTGATCGTCCTTTATAGAGAATACCGATCAAACTATTAAGAGTGAATATCGGCCGATAATGACCGGCGGCCGATCTATCGGAGCCTCCCTAATTATTACCAGACATTTTGACCGGCAGGTTTTGAATTGACCGGTTTTTAATAAATGTTACCAGCTAAAAACCGGTAATTACCGGCTAACGGAAACCCTGACACACACACACACACACACCATGTATACATCACTTCAGGGGACATTACATTGACTTACATGCATTTCCTGGAGTCTTATCCTAACTTTAACCATAACCAACATATGCCTAACCCTAACCTACCAAGAGCCAGTGCACCACGCAGGGCTCCTCCAGAGCCCGATGCTCTTCTATAACCTAACCCTAACCAAGTCTTCACCCTAAAATTAATGATTCCATTATGTCCCCATAAGGGAGGCGAGTCCCCACACATGACTATGTAAACAGATTTAGGTCCCCACAAGGATAGTAATGCTAGGCCACATGCACAGACAGACAGACAGATAGACACACACACACACACACACACACACACACACACACACACACACACACACACACACACACACACACAGAGGCACACACACCATTTTCTGAAAAGCTGAAACATCCTGTTCCCAATGTTTGCCATATTATTGATTTTAAGTCCTGCTCTATTACATCATTACCATGCTGTCAAAATAAACTGGCACAATACATATTTTATTAACTAAAACAATGATTAAATATTATCTGTGATGTATGAGCTACAGTAAATACAGGTACTTTCAAATCTCATGGACCTTTTTACTGAACTAATGCATAACCTGTGGTCTAATGTTTTAAATTGTATGTGTATTTCTGTCTGCAGGTTGTGGCTCGCTGTGATATCTGTCTCCTGCAGGGGGTGAAGGATCCTGATGGTAAAGCCATTCAAAAGCTTCTAATTTCTGTAAACAGGTAAGGAGAATATTAGTGAAGCAGGTCACTGTGCTTCACTCTCTAGTTTGTAGGAAGGAGCACAAAGCCTTAACGTTTTTATTTTGTCTGTGAAATATTGCCTAATTTTTACTAGCAACAAGCAACAAAAAACACTTGCTAGAGGCAGTGGCAAATTAAGTCATAAAGCACCTTGTATTACATGTTTTAATGACTCAATGATTTACTGATATTTTATACACTTATAAACTATAATTGACAACACGATTTGGATGTCAGGTTTTGAAATATCCCATTTGTTGGTCAGTAGCAGTTTCTATAGGCGCTTTCACACCGGAGTACTTTTCCCAGGAATAGTTCCGATAGTTCCTGAGATTTTGCGTTCGGGAACCTTTTCGCCCCTTTTCAGTCCCCGCTAGAGAGGTGGTACTTTCCTGGGGAGGAAAAGGTTCCAATTTCTGATTGGCTGGGCGGATTGCAAACCACGGCCGCTAAAACTCAGAAAAGTTTCGTGAAGCCGCCATTTTATTTGCTCGCATTAGCATTATTAGCATTAGCCCAGCGCACCAATGGAGAGAGACTAACTTATGGCAACAAAAAATAAAACATGGGAGCGGTGGAGTGATGAGGAGGTGTCGGCGCTTCTGGCGATTTACTCGAAAGGCTTCAGTAGAAGCTGCTAGGAGTCTTCCCAGCAGCTTCTACTGAAGTCCCCAACTCCGGGGACTTCGGGTGGCAGTATACGCCGTGAAGTTGTTTGCTGCCTGCCAGTAAACCCAAAGCAGAAGAAGAATAAGAAGTGACGTCAGCGGCTTCCTTTGCGTAATCTTCCCTCAGGGACTTGTTCCGGTGTGAACGCGATCTACTGGATAGTTCCGGAACTAAAGATTTCCGGGTAACTAAGTTCCGGGAACTATTCCTGGGAAAATTACTTGGGGTGTTTCTCAATGTCGAGGAGGCTTGCTTGGTAGCACATGTACCTCCGAGTCAGTTGCTTCAGAAGCGAGGCAAGCAGCCTATAGCCTCGGAAAATGAAGAATTGTGGAACAGGCTAAGAGGTGTACGTCATATGCGAGGCCCCGCCTTAAATGGAGCGTGATTTCCGCCAAAGATTTGGAAATGGGTCCAAGCGCAAAGCATTGTGGAGATTTTAAGACCGCGGAGTCTACACATGTGCATCCTCGAAATTTCCCGCAACGCAGTACCACGGCCTCAGTAGAATTCCAAGTATGCTGGACATTGGAACAGTCCTTCGGCGGGACTCAATGACGTAGTATCCTTGAAATAGTGGCTCTGGAGCAGCTTTCCTCGACATTGAGAAAGACCCTTGGTGTGAAAGCGCCTTATGATTACACACTTTTATAAGGATTCATGTTTATTTTTTTTTATTAATTGTTACTAAACTCTAGTTCAGAGTTAAACAGATGAACGGATTATTTAAACATTAACATTTCACATGACCAGGGCAACAGATTTGAAATTTCCGCACACGATTTGAGAGAAATTAGACTAATGTGCATTGAGTAATATATTTTATTTCAACTCAAGAAAAAGTCAAGGTTCAGAGAACAGATGAAAGCACAAAATATTGTGTTATATAATAAATTGTTTCTCTATTCACGACAAAAGCTGTTAAAAGTGATTTCGCATACAGTACAGCATCAAATGTAAAAATCTCTGTAATTATTTTTGAATGTTGACAAAACATCACCTACTAAACTGAAGGACTGAAAAATGCACTCATTGAGGAATACTAACACAACTTTAACCACATCAACGTGGTGATCGTTGTGTGTCTGCTGTCTGCCTCCAACAGGGCCACTCAAAGGTACAGTGGATTTATGAGCATGTAGAACTTCATCTAATTACTAATCCTAATCCTGTTATGTTTAACACTTTATTTTGGATAGTTGACGTTAAGGTACATTTGCAACAAGCTGACTGTCAACTAAATCTGTTTCCACTGGAAGAAAAGTCTCTGAATTTGTAGGTTTATCAACAAAAATATGGTCTGGCACATTGAATAATCATGATTTTAAAGCATTATTGATGTGCCTGTTGAACCTTAAGGTTAAAGGAACTGCTTCAAAGACACAGACAAGCCTAGCTTAACACAAATATGATGCAAACTGCAAACCTAAAGATGCGGGAGAAGTACTCAGATCTTGTACTTGAGTAAAAGTAGAAGTACTCAGATCTTGAACTTGAGTAAAAGTAGAAGTACTCAGATCTTGTACTTGAGTTAAAGTAGAAGTACCAGAGTGTAGGAATACTCTGTTACAGTAAAAGTCCTGCATTCAAAATGTTCCTTAAGTAAAAGTAGAAAAGTATTCTCATCAAAATATAGTGAAAGTAAAGACAGTAAAAGTAGTCGTTGTGCAGATTGGTCCATTTCAGAATAATATATATGATATGTTTTATAATGATTGATCATGAAAGTGTTCTCAAAGCTGGTAAAGGTGCAGCTAGTTTGAATGACTTTGTAGACTGCAGGGTAGCTGGTGGATTTACTCCAGGTGGAACTAAAGTCTGATTCAACACTTGGTTATATTTCACATCATCATCGTAACTCAAGGTACAACATTTATGTAGTGGAGTAAAAGTACACTATTTACCTCTGAATTGTAATGGAAGTACAACGTAGCATAACATGGACATACTCAAGTAAAGTACAAGTATCTCAAAATGTTGCTGAAGTACAGTACTTGAGTAAATGTACTAAGTTACTTTACACCTCTGCAAACCTCAAGCTAAATCAATAGTTAGCACATTCACCTTCCAAGTACCTGGAATGTCACCGGTTTACTTTTGGTTTATTAAACATTATATTCAAAGAAATGTGAAAAGGAGACATTGTGTTTTAAACCAGCATAATTTTATATTGATGCAGTGAGTGTAGATAACTTTGCAGAACTGAACAAAACCGTGCTTGTTGTTTATAACTCTGTCTATTAAACCCAGCTAACTACAGGACCTGACTAGCTTGATAGCAAACAAGATACAACATTTGAATATTTTGATTGTGAAAGGCTAGCAGTTTCCCCCTTCTTTCAGTGTTTGTGCTAAGCTAGGCTAAACAGGCCGCAGACCTACATAACGACGTATGCTTTTGTTGAGTCAACTGAGTAGATTTACCAAAATAAAGTGTTACACCTGACTATATCAAAGGGTTAAATTGGAATGTATTCAAATCAGATGCATGTTTTTTCGGCTTGATTCAGTCAAAAAGCATTATAATATACATTTTACTTCACCTACTATTCACACAATTGCCTTAATTTATTCGAAGACATTAGAGTTACTGTGTTGTCAAAAATCCCAGGGAGTTTAATCAGTTTTATTCCATTATAACAAAACATCTAGGAGCACATTTCCAAAAAAAGGACTGTGAACACTGATAGCTCGATGAATTGTGCATAATTTGTCCCGCGTCAACTGAACGTAGATTTCAATGTCACTGGCGATATATAATCATACGTTCTTGAAAATGTGACTGCTGTACGATGACCAAAAAGTAGTGGACCCAATACTAAGCCATGTGGGACACCATATACAGGAAAGTCAGATGATGTGGTTTTTAAAATAATCAACTATTTTATAACTTGGCAAATTAAGTTTAGTTACAGTTGTTAGAAAGAATTGTTTGGTGTTTGCAGATCACTTTTGAATTTAATTATAATCTAAAATGTAAATCATACTGTGGATATTTATTTATTCGTTTATTTGGCAGGGACATTGCACATTAATGAACACTTAAAACATGAAATGTGCCAAGTGTAAATATAACGGATTTAGCTTTGAGCTACTTTCCATCCGCAGTCCCTCACTTGAGTAAATGAAAATTACAACTATAGCAGTACAAATACATCAAATGCAAGAGTAAGAGTAGAATACCCAAGTATTGATATTGAGGATAACTCGCTGGCTGTCAATTATCAAACCACTACAAGTCACACTTCAAAATATCCAAAAATAAACTTGTTTCACTGAAATTTAAGTTAGTATATTTTCAATAAAGGTTGGTATGTACACCAATGTTTTGCTCCACCTTTGAAATTAGCCAATTAAACCCAAAGTATATATCTGGAACAAGGCTTTACTTAAAAATCGGCTGCTTTCTTTCTGGTGATGGCTAACGGGGAACTATGATTTTGTGTCCGTATCCGTCTAAAAATTGTTGGTGAATAATTGAATTGCTTTAGCTAATTGGCTTTTTTAATCGACAAATGCAAGTCTGTTGGTTTCCCTGGGACAATTATGAGGCTATAAACCATGAATCAACTTGGGATAAAAAGCATGATTTCTATATATTTTACTGTAAACCGTCTAAAGCGAGGTTGTTGTGCATGTGTGGATCTGTGGGAAACCTCTTGTCAAACAAAGAGAACATATATATTGATGTAAAAGTACAAGTTCTGCATTAAAAAAATCCTACTGAAGTATAAGTACAGCAGTGTTATAAGATACAGTTACTCAACTCAGTGAAATGTCTCTTTCACATTTATGTAGTTTAGTCCAATGGTTTATCAACAAAGGAGTCACATGCCTCTAAATTGTATCACACTTTATGGAGTATTAGAATATTTAATTGAAACCATGTGGGAAGTTAAGAGGAGAAATGTTTCTTTCTGGATCTGAATGCATTTCATAGACCCAACTAGAACATTTGGTGTTCCCCATTATTACAAGCATTTGTTTGCAAGATCTCACAGATTGCGACCAATAACAATCGAACACTTTGTTGTATTTTAAATTCTTATCTTGTGCGCTAAAATCCATCTATCCAAAAATAGATGGATGGATAGACGGGCGGTGGTGGCGAAGTCCATAGGGACTTGGCTTGGCAACTGGAAGGTGACCAGTTCAAGTCCCGGAAAGACCAAGTGCTACCGAGGTGTCCCTGAGCAAGGCACCGTCCCCTACACTGCTCCCCGGGGGCCGTACATAATGGCAGCCCACTGCTCCTAACACTAGGATGGGTCAAATGCAGAGAACCCGTTTTGTTACATAGTACCTGTACTACGTAATGACAATAAGTTGAATCTTTTAAACTTCTCCTTCTTCTAAAAAGTACAATATTTGCTCTAAGTGTTGCTTGTTAACCCATTGAGTTGAAGAGCAGCTGGTGAAAGCGATATTATCATGAGTTGCTGCCCTTGCCTTCAGTATCAGCTGATCTTAAATCAGGAGTTTGGTTTGTTTAGATTATATGTTTTTGTGCCTGCAAAACTGAGTATTCTTAATATGTTGAAATGTGAAATGAATAGTAGGATATGTAGGAAATGGTTTATGTTCTGCATGGTCCACACATACACACAAGCACAATACTATCTGATTTTAGGAGTTTTTTTATTGGTTTTGATTGATTTGATTAAGTCAATCAAAGTCAAATAGCATGTTGACATCTATTAAAAATGTCCAAACCCCTGTGGGCTTGTGTTCAGAATGGAGGTTTTGGTTCTTTCTCACCAAAATCTGAGCCCTGTCATTTGTGCATATATTGACTGCTGTCTTTGTTGATTTTTGTCATTAATAGTTTATTTTTGTCTCTGTTGTAACAAGGTATGAAAATCACAAATACAAGGAGGTATCCAGTAAGAGTCATGGAAACTCTCCCGCCGACATGCAGCAGTATGTTTTCATCTACAGGTAAGACCAAGTTCAGGTTAAAACCACACCTGTACACTGCTTGTTTCGCCTCGATTTCAATAAAAAAAAGGAAGAAATGAAAAAACGATATCATAAAAACAAACTTCTATGGATAGATGTATAGATGGATGGATAGATAGATAGATGGATGGATAGATAGATGGATGGATAGATAGATGGATGGAGAAGTACTTTATTGATCCCAATTTGGGAACATTGTTAAAAACCGATCCATAGAAATATAAGAGGTTCATAGCATATGCTCCAAAATCCAATGAGGTAGTACAATAAACATTACGGTAGGGATAAAGTTTGGATTAATTGAAACAGAGAAAAAGGTTTTGAACGGTTCTTTTAATACATATTTCTTTGAGCTATGACAGCAAGTGCATATAACACTTTCCCTTAATTTGTTCTACTTTAGGTATTTTAAATCTTCTAAAGGTTTCTGCTGTGAAGCTTAAGCTTGTCAATATTAAGATTTGAGTCATAGTCAACCTCTTACTAACCTTGACTGAAGCACATCACAAAGAAATAAGTGGAACGTGTGATAGAAATCGTCTAAAGTGGGATCAATGATCTGACTGTGACACAATAAGCTCTGGGATAAAAAAACGATCACAAAAAAAAACCCTGAATACACTTGTTTGTGTCCCACGCAAAACAAAAAATCTACTTAATTGTGTTGACTATAGAGTGCCACAGTGTATCCTAATCCTAAAATCCTAAAACCCGGAAGTAAACTCCTTCCGGTTCCTTCAACATAAACCAATGCAATTTCTCCATAGGATTTTGGAAAATAGCTCGAAATAAGGTCTGTGGTTGACACACATTGAAGAGACGGATCACGTTTTGTTCATTCGGACAATCTCCACATGTCTACCCTACTTTTATAATTCGAATCATAAATCTATCGATTCGATTTATGATTTTTTGTCGAAGGAATCGGAAGTGGTAAAATGCTAACTTACTTACTCTATTTAACTTGGGTAACAAGTTTGAGGTTAATAACCATGTGTCCAAAATCTGTGGTGGAGATTCATGGTTTGTCACGAGAACCAATTGTTTGGTTTCAAGTTGATGCCGATATTTGAAAAAAACATGTCTATACTCGTTTTTCATCAGTAGCGAAGGTATCGTAGAAGTATTGCAAGGGCTTCAGACGTAATTGTGTTTGGGACACAGTAAACTAAAGCTTCAACATGTCCTGGTAAATGTACTTGTTTCCGCTTTTATATTGCTTCAGTGCGACCAACAAATCCATATTGAATTTGGTAGGGCTAGTTACCGTAAGCTGATGACAGTTTTGCACTTTTCAAGCTCTTTCCAGTAATAATTCATTAATTAATTTTACAATGATGAATTTAATGACATGTTGTAAAAGTGATTTGGCAGAACTTGAATAAATACAGTTATAATAGAAAATAGATTTTAGAGTGGGAATCATCATGACTTTCTAAAGAAAACGGTATGCAAATGGTAAAGAAATAACGTTTATTGATTATATTATTCAGTTTGTTATCCTGGTATAGACATTGGTATGTTTGGTATTGAGTACGACCTTTCTCCTATAGTGACATCCTTAAGACATCTTTTTTTTTGAAAGTGAACAAGCCATGGGAACATGTTGGTGGGATGTATTACACAAATGAAATTGACTTAAAGATGATGCAAAGACATCTTATACGATCCTTTCAGTGTGTCTGCGAGACTGATATATGTCAAATATAAAGAAAATGATAAAACGGATTCAGATCAGTCTTGTTCCTCGTCTGACAAATCATACTTCTTGTTCTTCTTCTTCTTTTCTTTTCTACATTAAGGTCAGGCATGGTGAATGTGACAGGGAAGCATCAGTACGAGAAGAAAAATGCCTTTGTCAGAGCGCCGTATGCCGTTCAGTTCCAAAGCGATAAAACCGGTCAGTGGACATGAAACTTAAAAAAAAATGTTTTCCAACAAATCTAGTTATTTGACAGCTTTAGTACGTGGTGTGGAACTAAATAATTCATAATATAATTCAAAGGTTTGTAATCCTCTGCGACGAATAATTATATCAATCCAGTCCAAGTTTGAGATGACTACTCTCCAAGCTTGAATGATTCATGCTTTTATGTGAAATAGATTTTTTTATATATAGGGTTTGTTTTGTTCAAGGGGAACAAAACTCAGGAAGAGTCAAAAATACTGAGCGAAAATGAAATAAGAACAGAGGAAATCAGCAGTCATTGGCAAAATACACTGACATTTCGCATCATAATGTACGGATTGAATCCAGAATCACACATTTGTTTATTACTTAGTATATTTTCAAATCCCCTTTTCCCCTTCCCATTGTTTTTGTCCTGCAGCAATCAAGAAGTTTGTTTTGGTTCCACTGCACACTGATCCCAGTAAGGCTGTTCAGGAGATCGACCGACTATACGACGTCTTTGAGGAAGTCCGCAAGAAATGGAACAACACGGTGAGGAGATGGGATTTTGTATGATCGAACCATGTCAGACTATGAAGAGAATGCTTGTAAACATCAATGAAGATTCAAGGCTTTTATTGTCATGTGTGCAAAGCTACAGTGTAGTTATGTCAATGAAAATCTTAGGTCACAGGCTCCTCCAACAGTGCAACACAATACAACAGATAAAATAGTGCAGGTAAATACAAATAGAATATAAATAGTGCAAGAATAGTCTATATACAAGTCATTGGAATATATTAGATACATTGATGTGATGTTAGCTATAGCTGTAAGCTGGAAACAACTTGGACTTGTTTGAAGGGGCCCTGTTATTCTTTTTGGGGTTTTCCCTCTCCTGTAGTGTGTTCTATAGGTTTGTGTGCATGTAAATGGTCTGCAAAGGATAAAGTTCCCTTCGGAGGGAGTTTCTCTCCCACAAACTCCCTGCCTGGAACGCCTCCATTGGACTCCTTTATTTACATCAGGAACCTAACTCACGGACATCACTATGGAAAACTCGTGCTCCTATTGGCTAGCGCTCCAACACATTGTACGTGATAGGCTAAGGGGCAGGACATCTCTAAGAGGTTGACCAATCACAACAGAGCCGGCCAGCTAACCAATCAGAGCAGACTGGGCTCTGGTTTCAGACAGAGGGTGAAAAGAGGTGCTGCAGCACAGGCAGTATGAGAAAAATAAAGAGCTTTTTGAACATTAAAGCATGGAGACATGTAGAGACACTACATACTGATATACACCTGAACATCAGCAAGAGAGGACTCTTTAAAGTAGAGACACTACATATTGATATACACCTGAACATCAGCAGGAGAGGACTCTTTAAAGTAGAGACACTACATACTGATATACACCTGGACATCAGCAGGAGAGGACTCTTTAAAGTAGAGACACTACATACTGATATACACCTGAACATCATCAGGAGAGGACTCTTTAAAGTAGAGACTACATACTGATATACACCTGAACATCAGCAGGAGAGGACTCTTTAAAGTAGAGACACTACATACTGATATACACCTGGACATCAGCAGGAGAGGACTCTTTAAAGTAAAGACACTACATACTGATATACACCTGAACATCAGCAGGAGAGGACTCTTTAAAGTAGAGACACTACATACTGATATACACCTGGACATCAGCAGGAGAGGACTCTTTAAAGTAGAGACACTACATACTGATATACACCTGAACATCAGCAGGAGAGGACTCTTTAAAGTAGAGACAATACATACTGATATACACCTGAACATCAGCAGGAGAGGACTCTTTAAAGTAGAGACACTACATACTGATATACACCTGAACATCAGCAGGAGAGGACTCTTTAAAGTAGAGACAATACATACTGATATACACCTGAACATCAGCAGGGGAGGACTCTTTAAAGTAGAGACACTACACACTGATATACACCTGAACATCAGCAGGAGAGGACTCTTTAAAGTAGAGACACTACATACTGATATACACCTGAACATCAGCAGGAGAGGACTCTTTAAAGTAGAGACACTACATACTGATATACACCTGAACATCAGCAGGAGAGGACTCTTTAAAGTAGAGACACTACATACTGATATACACCTGGACATCAGCAGGAGAGGACTCTTTAAAGTAGAGACACTACATACTGATATACACCTGAACATCAGCAGGAGAGGACTCTTTAAAGTAGAGACAATACATACTGATATACACCTGAACATCAGCAGGAGAGGACTCTTTAAAGTAGAGACACTACATACTGATATACACCTGAACATCAGCAGGAGAGGACTCTTTAAAGTAGAGACAATACATACTGATATACACCTGAACATCAGCAGGGGAGGACTCTTTAAAGTAGAGACACTACACACTGATATACACCTGAACATCAGCAGGAGAGGACTCTTTAAAGTAGAGACACTACATACTGATATACACCTGAAAATGATAGGGCCCTTTAAATGAAATGAAGAACACACTCACCACTAGGTGACAACACAGAGCTGACAATATCTGTGAAATAAAATGAAACATCCTACTGTATATCAAACAACCTCACTTAAGCAAACTTACAACAATGATATGAATATTTTGTTTTGTAACAAAGACCTTTCTGAACATTAAAGCATGAAGACCTGTCACAGTAGAGACACTAAATATGAATATGAACCTGAAAATGAGCAAAATATGTCCTCTTTAAGTATCACATTTTGTTTGTGTTTGGTATAGAATGTGATGTTCCTGGGAAATTTCCATGCCAGCTGTGCCTATATGACCCGAACGAACAAGAAAGACATCCGACTCTTCACTCGGGCCGGTTTCTCCTGGCTGATCCGAGACAAAGTGGACACCACCGTCGGGGAGCACACTAACTGTGCTTATGACAGGTAGGTCTGTGTGTGAGTAAATGTGCGTGTGAGACACAGTCAAGTGAAGAAGTACAAAAACATAAACGTTCTCAAAATAACTGCTTTCGTTTTAAGGCTTACACTAAGGATGTATTTTAAACAAAGTACATGTATCGATAACATGAGTCAATGAATAAAAAAGTATATGAAATGCAACTTTCCTGCCTTCAAGACATGCCGCCCAAAATGCTTTACATTTTAAAACAGAATAAGTTCAATGTAGCAGAGAGGGGAAGGGGGAGATAATAAAGGCACATTTAAGGGACGTTTTGCTATAATTCTGGATGTTTTTTGAATGTTTAATAATGTTTTCTTTTAGCTTACTTATTCTATATTATTTTCTGATTGTGTTTTTTCAGGATCGTGGTATATGGGAAACCCTTTCTGAAGGGCATCACTCCGTTCTCTGCGATAGTCTTCAACTACGTCAAAGAGTTCAAACTCTCCAAGACCAGGGTACGTCTCTCTGTCCTCTTTCCTCTCTTAGACTTATATAGACACATTTTGCATGGCTTGATAGATGGTAATGTTTTACTGTCTGTCTACACTTCTGCTCCGACTAAAATATCTCATACACATCTCATTGTGATTCACTAACCGTTGCCACTTTAGATACTATAGATCAGTGATTCTCGAACTTTTTTCAATAATGTACCCCCTTTGAAAAGAAAATTCAGCCAAGTACCCCCTGATCAGCGCAAAAACTATTTGTTAGGGGGAAAATGACTATATAAAGAGGTACAGTACAGCCTTGCACCATCAGTGTCTGATTTATTAAAACAACCTTGTAACTAAGAAACACTTAAATGCTACATTTCAAATGTTTACAATCCACCACTAAATTCATGGCAATGCAATAACACTAAGACGACATTAGTTCCATTGAACTGATCTTTTTAATAAGTCGTACTTACAATGTAGTGAGAAACATGGGCTTGTGCTTCACTGAGGATCTTTGTCATTCTGACAGGGAGGCACCTGCAGTTATTACACTTCGAGTTTTGAAATATGTGAAACTCTAGTCTATTAATATAAAACCCACACTGCTCAAACTTCGTTACTTTTCCTAAAATTGGTATATTTATATATATTTTTTCATTAACATTAAATAAATCTCACGTACCCCCTGCAGTGCTCCAACGTACCCCTAGGGGTCCGCGTACCCCCATTTGAGAACCACTGCTATAGATGACATCAGTGAGATACAGTAAATCACTACTTAATAGTTGTCATTCTTGTTTGCATCTTACTTTTTATAAATACGTTTTATATTTAAAATGTTGCCTTTTATTCAAACAGTTCAGCATTTTTTATTGTTTTAATGCAACAAACACACAGTAGCAGGCGGATGGAGATTTTGGTCCAATTCCAAACCACACCCTACCCACTCCCCCTCCGTGATGGAGTGGACTCCGGCTGTAGTCACACTCGCAGCTGAATGAGGCTCCCTTCTTTCAGATGGAGGGAGTAAATACAGCGGCAAGCTTTGGGACGAACTCCCCTCTCTCAGGCACCAACAGGAAATGCCATAATTTTTGTAACAATGGTTTCAAATCAGCATCTCTTGGATTGAAAATAAGAAAAATAAAACTCAAAAGCAAAAGTCTATGTAAATGTACACAACTTTTACCGTTTTCTAGACAAGACATGAGTAAATGATCCTAAGTTTGAACAAATACGAGGTAACCCATCAAGTTGTTAACATCTGTATGAAAATATTAAATAGCTCTTGTTCAGCTCAGTTTTTCAATGAATGTTTCCACGGAACTGTTTGTTAACAGCGTGTTTCCTGACGGACACAAACAGCGTTGAGTCCGGTCAGGTAGTGCAGCAGGTGAAGTCAGGTGCCATGCAGACTCGCTGTTGGAGGGCTTGATAACCCACTCCCCCTCCACACTCGTTGGTTTGGAACAGCACTTAATGTGGTGGACCCTCCGCGAGAACACGCAAACGGAGGGGTAGTGTGTAGTGGTTTGGAATAGAGCCATAGTGTTTTGTTTTTTTAACTCTGTGTTCTGTTGCTTCTGTCTGCCAGGCGCTGGATGTGAGCGACCACTTACCTGTGGAGGTGAGACTAAAGAGCTCCGCCTCTCTCCTCCAGGCCATCCCCCTCCTGATCCTCATCAGCGTCTCAGCTATCGTGCAGTACTGCCTGTCTGCTCTGTGATCGTCTGCTTCAGTCTTGAGGTGTAACTGATTAAAAAAGCCTTTTTTTAAATCCAAAGTCACCTGCAAATCAATGCTCTGATTATAAAGAGGGATCTGGTTTCTTTTAACAGTGGTTAGAAGTAACACAGATTTCTTTGTAGATGTAGTAGTCGTTCCTCTGGTTTAGTGTGTCATATGACAAGTAAAGGTAACAGACAAGCCTCGAGAAAAAGAAAATTGAGTGACACATTATTGTATTTTTATATCAAGATAGATTATTATTATTGGGGTGCTCATTTTTATTTTGAAAACCCAATGTATTTACCTTGTTTCTGAAGATATCAGACCTTGTGATATCGTATAGCGTTTTTCCAATGTAATGGCTTTTTCTCAAGATAACAAATGTCCCATCCTGTATTGGTCTGCTTCCTTTATTATAAATATAATAATTGTAATGCAATATAAGATAAAATAACATAATATATTCAGGATGGATGATACAGCAGTTGCGGTTTTTAAACTAGCTTAATGATTGTAAATACTGTATATTGAATTTTAATAACACATTATGCAACTGTTTGGATTTTCCAAATGGCTAATAAGTCAACTTATTATATCAGAGGTAATATTTCCTAATACTTTTCTCTGTAAATATTTGGAGTATGTGAGGAAATTGTAAGACTTTTATTGTACTTGAGTTTGTATGTGTTTTTTAATATTCAGTGAAGTTTTTTTTTATTTTGAAATAAAATGTTGTCATTACTTGAAACCTGTTGGCTTTTATTGTTACAATATTTACAACTCGTCCTAATTCTTAAAGGGGCCTTATTCTGCTTTTTAGGGTTTTACCTTTCCTGTAGTGTGTTATAAAGGTCTTAGTGCATGTAAATGGTCTGCAAAGGATACAATCCTTGTTTTCCCTCCATAGAGAGTTTCTATGGAGTCAAAAGTCAAAGATGAATCTTGATTTGGGCCAAATTTGACCTTGAGTCACCCAAAACAATTCTGCTGTCTCCCCAGACCCGAACACCAAATTATAAACTTTTTTTTTTAGTGTCCTAAAATATTCGATATAATATAAATAAAGTAAGTACATAATATGCAGGATGGCCCATTTCGGATAAAATATAAAGATTATAATAATATATGTTACAGGATTGATACCTTAATGTGCTCATCACTTTGTTGCAGATGATAAAGGAGGAGCTGATATCATCCAGGGACTTTTACCACAACATTTTATTTTATTTAATGGACTTACTGATAGTTTGTTTTAAAGTTAAATATTCCCCTGTTAAGTTTGTGCTTTAGAAAAGTCAGAACATATTTGATTTCAAGGAATTTCAAACATTTTCAGGGAAAGTAAGAGAAAATGTAAAATCTTTGAAATAGGTATTTGCTTTGACTTCTTTCTATACTTTACAGCAGGTCCAGCTTCATTTTGAACTTCTGCTCCACTTTTACATGTCTTAGTTCACTTTTCAAGTCTCATACAATCACTTTCATATCTCCTGTGTCCGGTGGCTTGCTCAAGGGCACCACGGCCAAGGAGGTGAGACCTCTCCAAGTAGCAGTTGGAGAGGTCTCGACTAACTCCCCTTTTGTGTATTTGCAGCTCTCAACATGTCCAGACTTTTAATACTTTTCGCCTCATTCTGAAAGAAAGAGGTGAAATGTGCTAAGGTGACGGCCATCTTGGTGACGTGTGTTGTGTGAGACCAGAGATGTAGTTCATTGAGCTGTTTCACACAAAAATAAGTGTTACTTCACAGTTTTACCACAAACCTTTTTTTTCTTGACTTGCAAAATTATCTTTTCAATTGACAAACATCATATGTGTAATTCATGGCACAATTCAAACGGGATCAAAAGATAATTTCTCTCTCGCCATTAACTTCAATACATATTTTTTCCGAAATAAGGTCCCATGGTGGTCCACCGGAAAGGGAGGGGCTCCGGCTCTCTGTGGCAGGGCGCAGTACGTGAACTCGCCTCGCAGGTGCACACGCCAGGACGGAGTACATCTGACTCGAGACAAAACATGCTCAAATCCAAGTCCAAGTTGGAGCGTCAATGTACAAGTCGAGTCCGAGTCATCGTGCACGAGAAATCACCAGTCCGAGTTCGAGTCTGCGTCAATCAGTACGCGAGTCGAGTCCCGAAAATCGGCACTCGAGTCAGAGTCGACTACTCCATCTCTGCTATCAGCTGACGCCAACAGGCAGGAACAGGGAGACAAAACGTTGAGAGCACAGCAGCCCAAGGTTGCAGGCCTGTGCTCAGTGAGATCAAACTGATAAACTTGGTCAAAGTGATGGGCCTAGGAAAATGTTCCCCAACACCCCCCACACCAGTGACAATCCAGGGAGCGGACATTGAGATTGTGAAATCCTACAAATACCTGGGTGTTCATCTGAACAATAAACTGGGCTGGACTGATAATTCTGCTGCTCTGTACAAGAAGGGACAGAGCAGACTCTTTCTGCTGAGGAGACGGAGGTCTTTCTGGGTGCAGGGGGCACTCCTACAGACATTTTATGACTCTGTTGTCGCATCAGCCATTTTCTATGGTGTGGTCTGCTGGGGCTGCAGCATCTCGGCTGCTGACAGGAAGGGACTGAACAGACTGGTAAGGAAGGCCAGCTTTGTGCTCAATGTCTCACTGAGAGATATTCACAGCTCCTTCCTTCCTGCAGCGGGCAGACTGTATAACCCTCATGGTCCCTGGTAGACCCCCACACATATAACAACAAAGACTATAACACCCCTTGTTGTGCAATACCAATTATGAGCAATATATACCTTGCTTCTATATCTCTCATAACTGTTACAGGATGTGTGTTTTGTAAATTGTGTAATTTTTGTATCTTTAATATTTGTTATGCATGCTTCTTGTTAACATTAATCTGTCTTTGGCTCTTTTCTTGCTGTAACAAATACACATTTCCCCTCTGTGGGACGAACAGAGGTATTCTGATTCTGATTCTGATTGTTTGAGTTAAGTTGAGTTATTTTTCAATGTCCTCACGCAATGTTTTTTAAATGTATTATTATTAAACAATTATTCAAGTCCCATTGAGAATGGAAAACGTGTCATCCAATGGAGCCTTGGTCAAGAAACTGGCCTACATGCAAACATTTGAACATGTAAAACAAACACACTGCTTTTACGATGACACCCACATAAACTTTGAAACACACGTGCAGTATCAGCTGTATGCAAAGGACGAAAAGGGGAACAAAGATGGACTGATGAATTTGTTGGAAGAGTCTGCAGGAAGTAAGGCCACAGATCTTTGAATATGCATATGTGATCCTTGCCTTTAGCACATGAAAGACCCTACCGTAGCTGTGTACATGACAGGATGTCTGATTACCTAGAAGAGCATCAGGACTGTTTTAGGCATATGAAAGCTCTGTGATTAACATGATGATTCAGCCTCTATGGAGAGAGACATATGACTGTCATGTTTATTGATTACGTGGGTCTTGGCTAATCTGAACGAAGCATTGAATACTGCTTTAAACCGGTATACATGTATCTTGTGACTGTGTAACTCCCTCTCTTGTATATCAGCGTGTGAAGGACACTGTTCAGGAACTAGTTGAACTAAATGCTCTGTATGTGATGACTACTTCCATTCTGGAGAGGATCATAAATACATGGATCCTGAGATTGAAGCTCAAGCCGGTGACGAGTGATATTTTTCTAACAAGTTGCATTGATGACCTTTTTGAACACAGGTTGCGGTTCAATTTCAAAAAATTATCCTATCGTCTTTTCCAAACCACTATTCCTTAACTTCTGAGTTAAACATCATTGGGTTAAGAGAAAATGCAGAATACATCAGGACTCAGGAATAGACAACTGCGGTGCAAAGAGAATCTGACTGCACTTACATTAGGCTGTTAATGATTGGCCAGCGGATGTTATTGATGTGCGTCTGCCATGAGGAAACAGTAGATTACTATAAGCGCATGTAGATACTTTGCTCTTTGTGCTGATGATTTATAAACATGAACAACAGTATTAAAATATATACAACATTTTCTCCTTTCATTTGTAAAAGGGTGGTCGAGTGTATCCTCAACTAAAGGAGATTATAAAGGAAGCACTGAAGCTCTTTTCCTATCATCAGAATCTGATCAGCTCTTATCACGTCTGACACTGAGGAACTTCTGAGTCATTTCACTCCGTTAGGAACCTTCCCAAGACCCCAGGAAGTGCGCCGGCCGCTGAAGGACATTTTCGTGGTGGCTGTATTGAAAAACAGTTGTAATTTGGTTTTCCTGCTGTGTATCACCAGACCTACGCCCATATTTCTCTATTGGTCTTTCCTTGTAAATGCATGTAAGTAAATAGGCCTGATATAATGAACTGTTGTTCCATATCCACTTTGCATTAAGTGGAAAGTGCAGCTAACTAACGCATAATGTTAGTTAATGTTTAACCTAATGTATAATATAAAAAGCTGCACATCTGCAGTCTCTGTCCAAAAGAGAAGAACAGGGAAGAGACAAGGATGGAAACAGTTCTTCTGATCATCATCGCCCTTTCAGGTAATTATTATTTGTGTATAAAATATATTTTCCCATTGGCAATTTTTAGTACTTTCTATTTTGGTTTCCCTCTGACAATTACTTAAGTTATTTAATTTACAGTTTAACTTTAATGTAATTTGGAGAAGTTGGTTCAGTAATTGATATTGAATCTAATCAAAGTGTCTGTGTCTCTGCAGGGCTGAGCGCTGTCTCCTCACATGCTGAACGTCAGTACCATTTTGTTTCTGAAGCAAAGACCATGTCTGAAGCACAGAGATACTGCAGAGAGAAACACACAGACCTGACCACTGTAGACAGCATGGAGGTTGTGAAGCTCCTGAACGACATGGCAGGCCAACACAAACAAGTGAGGTCACTTTTCTCTGTCTTTCGATTCAAATGAATTACATTTATTTTAGAGTTAAATTTAAAAAGGAGAGATTATTACAGAAAGCTAAACCTGTTTTAAAGTCCTATGGGAACCTGAGTATTAAAACAGAGTTGAACATGTTTTAAGCCAAAGCTATAGCATGAAACCCTGTAATAAAGTGGAAGAGGTTCAGAGTAACAAGGCTGTAAATGAATGTTGGCTTGAGGGGATTCCCTTTAGATCACCACGTACCAAGGCTGGTCTCATGAAGGCAAACCTTCTCTTTATTAAACATACACATTTTCTTCAGCAGCAGCTTTAAAAGCTTCAACAGGATGTAATCATTATAACAATGTCTTGCTTTCAGTCAGCCTGGATAGGGCTGCACGATGACCGGAACACCTGGAGGTGGTCGATGTCAGACCCAAGCTTCTACGGACCGGGGGAGATCGAGTTCAGACGATGGGGGACTAATCAACCAGACAACTGGCCAATTGAACAATGCACATTTGTTCATTCTGGTGGAACATGGCATGATTATGATTGTAATAACCGCCTCGGGTCGGTCTGCTTTGATGTCACAGGTAAGAATATAAACTTTAAATTAATATAACACATTTAAAATCATATCTTAAGCTTCTGAAATACAATGCATTGGTCTTTATCTAACTAGCGGTTCCCAACCTTTTTTCTTTGTGACTTTTTTGTGCTTTGTTAGCAGTTCCACTAAAGACATTTCCCTTTTCACTAAAATTCTCACATGGTTTCATTTAAAAGATAACGTGAAAGGAAATTATGCATATACAAAATGTTTTGCAAACTTGTTTTAGAATTGTAGCCAAGTTTTACATCGTATACATCTGTGCTAAACAGAATAAGAACAATATAGCATAAATATGAGTAGAGGTGTGTGGCGCAGTGAACTAGTGCGTTGGTGTTCGGTTCAGGGGGTCACAGGTTAAAACACCACTGCAGTCAGCATGTCGTTGTGTCACCCCAAATTGCTCCTGTGGGGATTGGCCACAGTATAACATGTAATGTAATGTATATTGAATGAAGCTTTAACCTGTAACAGAGTATCTTCATTGTTGCAGTTGCGGCTGGTGGAATTTCTTCTAGGTAGGGCTGTGCCACATGCAATCAATTTCAGCAAACATCCCAGTATGACTTGATGCATGAGTTTTCAGTGTTAATTTACCAGTCTTACATTTTAATGCCTCCATAAACAATTTAAGCATTTGAGGCTGAGGAATATGTACACTGTAGTGATCACTGATTGACACATAATTCACTCATGGAACTACAGGTTGGGGGTATTGTTCCGCACGGACACATTTGTTGACTGTACCTCCTGTGTACTTACTGTGTGCCCTCCTTTCTTCTTTATCTTCTCTTCCCGGGCTCCGACCCAACAACATGTGCATTTCTGTTGCTCAATAAAGCCAGCTTAGTACCTTCATTGCACCGCCTCCGACTCCCTTCTCTCTGCATTACATTGGTGACCCTGACAAAAGTCTCGCAGAAGTTTCCGAGACTGAACCGAACATGGCTAGAAACGCAGTTTTTCACGAATTGCCGGAGATTTTTGGAGATGTCTGCGGCTGCAGCGTGCGCACGGACTGATGGCTCGGTTCGCCCTCCGCGGAATGGCCGAGGACGACGCTCGCCATTTCCACATCGTTTTGGCACTGGGAGACAGCAAGCCTTCCGACCACATGGAGACGATACGCGACCTGCTAGGTACGGAAGAACCCGACTTCTTGTTCATGGGACTGTTTCTTCGGGACATGCGGCTGCATGGCCAGACAGCGCTCACTGACACGGCTAGTGTGGGGACCCGCGCTTTAGCCAAAGAAGCTGACCGGTTCTTCCTGGCCGCCTGGCGTTTTACCTCTGAGGTGCTGGCCCCGTCACGCAGTGGCACCTTCCCTGGTAGAGGCACGTCGCCTGGCAGAGGTTCCGGGGACGACGACATCATCTAACGGCTAATGGCTTACAGCTAACGGCTAACAGCTTACGGCTAACAGCTAATGGCTAACGACGATAGCTAACGGCTAGCAGCTAACGCCGACTGACAGCTAACTGCTAGCGGCTAACGACTGACTTAATACATCTGTTAACATTCAACTGTTAACCCTTTTTTTGTGGTGCCAGAGAGGAGGTTCAACCTCGTGTGGACCCTCTCGCTGTTTCACCACCTCAACGGCGGTTTCGGACGTCGCCCACGATTTCGACAGCGCCTGGGTGGCGCACTTCTGGACCCCGTCTCCCCTCCCCTCGCCTCGGCAGCGGCTTCGGACGTCGCCCACGCTTTCGACAGCGCCTGGGTGGCACACTTCTGGACCCTGCCTGGCCTCTCCTCTAACCGCGGCTCACGGTTCACCTCGACGGCGGCTTCGGACGTCGCCCACGCTTTCGACAGCGCCTGGGTGGCGCACTTCTGGACCCCGTCTGGCCTCTCCCCTGTCCACGGCTCCTTCCTCCCGGGTATACTGCTCCATCCTTCCGGGGACTTCATGCCCGGTCGGGCAGCGCTCCTCCCTGCTGGGGACCACCGGGATATTCACGCCCGTCCCCACGTCACAGCACAGCGACCCAGCTTTCTACAGCTGGCGGATGTTGTCTTAATTCGCCGCGACGCCTACCACGGCCCCCTGTGGCCCCCTTACGACGGCCGTTCCATGGCCCGCCCCCACCCCCCGGTGGGGATGCCCTCGCCCTCGTTGGGGCTCCTACCCTCTCCTGCGGCCCCCTTCCGAGGGCCTGTTCCTTGCCCCGGCCCTTGCCCCGGCCCTCGCCTGCGGCCCCACCCCCCTAGGCCCCTGTGGTGCTTCCTCCCGGAAGCGAGGATTGTGTCCATTATTTTGGATAAAATATGCCTGTTTTTATCCACCTCCTCATTGTGTTTCCTCACCACAATCCTGTGGCCGTTGTCCAGCTGCGTAGCAGTTGCTTACTTGGGCCGATAAAATAATCGCCCCTCCAGTAATAGTTTTTAGGACACTGATTAGCTACATTTTATGACACACGTTCATATCTTGAATCAGCAATTGGCTAACCTTTTTTTCCATCGTCCCAGCACATTACTTCAGTCATACAGTGTAGTAGGAAAAGCATATATTTTGCACAAATCATTTTTAAATCTTATTTTACACATATTTCTGGGTTTATTCCATATTTTAAACCCACAAATATTGACAATTTATATAATTAATTAGAAATATTATTATTATTATTAATAATAACGTTGTTGTGTGTGGTTTAGGGAGGGCGGCGCCCTATCGTCCCCTATTGGCCAGCCGCCACTGCATTGTTGTACTCCTGCTTTTACTAAAATACCTGAATATTCCACCACTGATACTACTAAAGTTTCTTGCCAACATTCATGTGTTGAAAAACCCCAGAACTACAAATTACAAAGTACACATTTGTGGGATTTAAATGTAATATTTTATATTATAAAGGCATCAATACCACCAGAGATGTGGCATTGATGTCAGGCTGTATGTCGTGGTGCCTCTACTCAGCTTCTCTGGGGTCCATTTTCAGGGCCGAATGCAGCATTTGTCCTCATTGAGAGCCCAATGAACTGGACTGAGGCCCAGAGCTACTGCAGAGAACACCACACAGACCTGGCCAGTGTGAGAAACCCAGCAGAGAACCAGCAGATTGTTGAGCTGTTACCTGCAGTGGGTAGGTTTTGGATCGGCCTTTACAGAGACTCCTGGAAGTGGTCCGATGGAAGCAACTCCTCCTTCAAGTACTGGAAAGTAAATGAACCTAACTACAATGCTTTAAAGGTTTGTGTGGCTGCAGCTTTCCACAACTCTGGAACATGGGAGGACTTGGACTGTGGAGTGGAGAAACCATTCATCTGCTACGGACGTGAGTAAAATTCACAGCTACATCAAAGCAAGTGATGATATTGAATCTGTTGAAAAAGAAGACACCATAAACGTTGTGACTGATGAAGTTTGTTTGTGTTTCTAGCTGTGCCTGTTTCAATGCAAGTGATAAAGGTGAGGGTGCAGAAACCAAACGGTGTGGATATGAACGACGAAGCTTTTCTGGATGCGATGTTGGTGGAGGTAAATCATGTTTTCTACTTTGATGCAAAAACATCACCAGAAAGGAAATTCCCATGACATGAGAACAAGAGACGAAAGAGGTAGGAAACAAATAAATATCTATTAAAGAATAATGAATTCAACGAAAGAAAATGAAGTAAATGAATTTCAATACGAATGAAATGGACCAAGATGACCATGAATGAAATTCTATATCCAATATCCATTCAATACTTTGGCCACAAATAACAGGACCCAAGCATTTAGGAAGAAGACGTGTAAATATGTGCAGAAGTAAATAGCAGAAACTTAGCCACATGCCACCAAATGCATTAGGAACATGTACAAATACTATTCCATAACCTGAGGTAAGCCTTTACACTGGAAGAAATAAGGGGAACAGCTACCATTTCAGATGAGTGAGCTAAAGAGAAATCATCTGTTTTTACTGGAACGATAATGATAATGAGTTTTTGTGTCTCAGGCGAAAAAGAACCTAAGGGCCCAGGGATTGGACGACAACGTCCAAGTGGCCTGGAGGAAGCAGCCGGATGGACAAGTCTTCCACGAGGAGGAGGAGGAGGAGGAGAAGAGGGATGAGCTCTAAAGCTGAATTGCTGTGTGACTTTTATCAGAGAAAAGTGCATTTCTTTCCTCAAAGTCCTCGTGTTACAGAATTCAGCTGCAACAATGATCTGAATAATCAATTAGTTACGATCATTTTGATAGAAGATTGAGAATGTGATGCTTTTCCTTGTTATATATACATTTAATATGTTTAGGGGTTTTACTATTGAATGTATTTGCTTGGCCGGTGGGAGATAATAATAACATGTTTGGCTTTTGTTGACTTTTGATCAAGATTAAATTACCAATACAAAAAAAGACCTTTAATGAAATTTCATACGAAAATGTGTTTCTTTATTTGCATCCTAATTATTGATTTTTTGTCTCACAATATCTTCAAATGAGTTATGTTGAAAACAGTAACAGGCCGTGCCTTTCACACCTAGGCCTTCAGTAGTGTCCACCTGAATGAATCCACCTCCTAATAGCATTATTATGACGTCACGGCTATAGAAACCATTAAGATGAAACATTAACGCAGTATAACAGGGCGCTGCATCACAGACAGGTTTCTAATGTAGCGAGAATGAATGCCATTACTAAAGCGAGACCACCGAACAACACAATTCAACAAGCCTCCTTTCACTGCTGCGCCGCACATCCTCTCTAGCAGAAGCAACAATATTTACTTAATAAAATGACAACAAAATATCAACAATGTTAAATAAAAGTCATTATAGCCATTACTCACCAATACGTTTGATTATTTGTTCCCAAAAACCTTCCTCCTTTCTTTCTTTCTGAAGAGTTCAGTTACTGTGTTGTTCAGATTACCTGAGTGTTTCAGTTCCAATAATAAGTCCTGTTCTAACGCCATGGAGGCTGATGCTGGAAGTCGAGTCAGTTCAGTCGTATTTCTGTCAAAACACATTGTGGAATATAGGAATGAACAGAGTCCTGGAAACATGCTTTTGGGGTGTTTCTCTGCTAAGGGGACAGGACGACTTCACTGCATCGAGGAGAGGATGCACGGGGCCATGTACCGTGAACTCTTGGCCAATAGCATCCTTCCCTCAGCCAGGACACTGACAATGGGTCATGGATGGGTCTTCCAGCAGGACAATAAACCTCAACATACGGCCAAGGCAACAAAGGAGTGGCTAAAGAAGAAGCACACTTAGGTGATGGAGGGGCCGAGCCAGTCTCCAGACCTTAATCCCATAGAGAATCTGTGGAGGGAGCTGAAGCTTCGAGATGCCAAGCATCAGCCTCAAAACCTTCAGGATTTGGAGAGGATCGTCAGAGAGGAGAAAAATCCTTCCTGAGATGTTCAGAAACCTGGAGACCAACTACAAGAAGCGTCTGACCTCTGTCTGTCCAACAAGGGTTTCTCCACCAAGTACTAAGACAAGTGTTGCAAGGGGATCAAATACTTATTTCCCACAGTTAGATGCAAATCAATTTAATATTTTATATAATGTCAATTTCTGAATTTTCTTTTTGATATTCTTATTCTCACTTTTAAATTGAGACTGTTCATTTCTTTGTAAGTGGGTAAACTTACAAAATCTGAAAGGGATCACAGACTTATTTCCTCCACTGTGTGTCCTCCTGTTGGGTGAAATGTAGAAGCTTGTGGCCTGGATGACAAGACGCTTTTTTTTAAACAATGTAGGTAATATTTTTTAGCCTATAAAGTTATTTTTGAAAAGTGAGGTTTGGAAACATAAAGCTTTTTTAATTGTAAAGCTGCTCTAAACATTCTGAATGTGTCTCAGTTCATGTTGGTTTGCAGTAAACACCATCAGAGGGTGAACATGGACTCAAGCCTTTGCCGTGACAATAAAACCCTTTTGAGCAGCTACAACACAGCGTTTGAAACAGGTATCCAGACACAAAGAAAATAAAGTTTGTGTAACATTAAAGCATGAACACATGTTTTACTAGAATACCCAAAGTATGAAGCTGGAAGTTAGAGCAATAATTCTTTCAATGGTTTTGTGATCTTTTAAATGTATTAGCTTGTAAACTGTAAAGGTTTCTCATTATATGAAATGATCAGTGTTGTTTCAGACTTTTTGTATTGTTTTTGTTTATAGGCATGAATTTGGTTTTCCTGCTGTGCATCACCAGTCCTACGCCCACATTACTCTATATGTCTCTCGTTGTAAATGCATGTGCAAATGTAAGTGAATAAGACTGATACACAAATAACGGTAGGTTCCATACACTCTAAAAACAAATGCTTTGGCTCAACAAAGAAAATCAACGCAACAGTTTGCATCAATGTTTATTGAGTTAAGACAACTTCTAATGAAATTGTGTTAAACCAACAAAGTTATTTGAGTTAGGGGAGAAGGCTTGTCTTTTAATTACCACTTACTTAATAATTGGTAGCATAATCATACTTTTTAAGTTGATTACTCCAAAGATTAATTTGTTCCAACTAGTTTTACCACATTATTCAAAAGGAATTTTAAGTTGAATGTACTTAATTACCATCATTGTGAACACAAGTTTTTAAGTTGACAACCATTTATAAATTAAGTTGCTCCAAATATATTGTATTCAATAGTTGTTGTTTTTAGCTTTTTCATGTTTTTTGCCTTTAAAAAAATAAAACGAACATTTTAGGCAATTCACCTTTTTATTTTGAACTGCAGTTGTTTATTTCAACACATGATATTTCAATCAGGAGAGACTTCATTTAGTTTGAACATTTATTGACACCTGCCATATGATAAATGTTAAGTCTTTGGCAATTAGACCCGATCCTGAAATGGTATATCTAAAGGGGGAAATGCAGCCGTGAGCATATAGGGAACCCCCCCGGGTCTACACTGGTGATGATGCTGAAGATCTGGATTTGATGAGGAGATGGGATGAAGAGGAGGTGTGATGAGGTCTTTGGATTAGCTCTCCTGGCACTGGATGTGATGAAAGAAGGTGGATGGGGAGGAGGCGGGCGGCAGCATGAACACCTGAAATCACAGCTGACTGCAGGAGAGAGGAGAACCATTTTATAGTTTGGCTGCAGCTCGCTGATTGGCTGCTGGAGAATGAGGTGAAATGTAATAGGTTAAAGAGAACGCCTGTGATGAGCTTATTATATGCAGCTGCGGAGTGAATGTATACACCCAGTCTTCCTGAAAGAACTTGCGCTGAGCTTCATTTAAATCTTGAGAAAAAAAAGATAAATAACACAAATGTAAATTGCCCCACAAATAATAACTAAACACATTAGCCATATTACCATGGGACATGGGGACACAGCAAATACATGCTGCCATCACATCGAAGTTAGAGGCCTTTGCATATTTAAAACCAGTGCCAAATATGTCAAATCTGTAAAGTTGTTGTAAAACTACAGAAACAAACTCTCAATGGCCACCAGTCTGCAGATCACACACATCCATTTTACAAAAGATGTAACAAAGATGTTTGCACTGCCGACAGTCATTATTTCAAACAGTATGAACACATTTAACGCAGAATGCTTGCTCATTCATTTGTTTCCCTCGACCACGATGGTTGCCATCGTATGGTCAGATCCTGGGTGGACCGGTCACTGATGAAGGCGATATTCATGTCCTTTTGAAGCACATTAAATAATAGGTTAGCGCAGAAGAGGTAATGAATTAGGTAACTGCATACTTTTTAAACTGTCACTCTTAGCGAATTCAGAGCCATTATTACCAGCTGCTAAAGCAACGCTGGTATTGTTTTCCCCTATTGAGTCTGCATGTGTGTGTCGTCATGGCAATGTGGTCCTGAAGACACACAGAGGTGGTTTTGAGTACTTTGCCTATGTTTAAATGCATGTGGACAGATTTTGTCAATCACAACCGTGCAAGTTTTAGTGTACCTTCTCATCTTTTTTGCTGGTTCCATACAATACTTGAACTGGTTAAGAAGAGCAGAAGCCACTTTTCAAATGTTACACAATCCTTTTCCCATGCCATTGCTGTCAACACCTATCCATGCTGAACGTTGCTAAGATATTATTGATTGGGGTGTGGCCAAAAGTGCAATATGCTTCAAAGTGTAACTGACAGAGAGCAGTGCTTTTGCCCATGGATTTGATTTTATTTCAAGATTTTTAATTATGTCGCTAAACTCCTTGAAAAGGTCCTCTTCCTTTTCTCCAAGGTACACGACAAGGCAGCGGATGGCTATAGTTCTCTGCGTACTTCAATTGTATTGTGCTATCTTTGAAAAAGGAAAAAAAGAGAAATGACCTAAATGAATATATTCTGAATGGGTGACTGCCAACAACTTGCATTTCAATGACAACTCTAAATAACGATCCTACCTCAAGAAGCATGTCCTTGATCTGCTTCACCAAGATTTTTAATAAAAAGCGATATCACAATAGTAACCAAAGTATTTGTACTCTCACAGTAGCCTCTACTACTTTGTACCCTCTCACAGAACTATTCACAGTTCAAAGGCTGCTAATTTTGGTCAAACAGCAATTTGCCTATACAGTGCAACTACAAGGCTATCTACTGTATTTGAATGACAAAAGATGACACTCACCTTAAAATGTCCTTTGTATATATTTATATTTGTCTTAACTGTGGGAACTTGTCCAGGCATTTTAAGTGGGAGTGGACTTGAAATCCTTAACTCAAGGTGCAGAATAATTAAGTTATCAAGCCAATTGCATTACTTACTACAACTTGAATTTAGTTTGAAGTCAATTAATGCAGAAATCAGAGTTTAAATTACACACAATATTAAGTTGATGTGTTTAGCAACATTATTACGTCAACACAACTTATAAATTAATGTTTGCAACTTAAAATGTTTATCTAAATCAATTCATTGAAATGTATATCTTGCAAACATGCATTTAATTAAGTGGTGGTAAAAGGTACCTAATATTTAATGTCCACAGCTCAGTGGCGCGCCATATATTTTCTTTTGGGGGTGCTGTGGGGCAGAGTCCTGCATCGGGTCGGGTACCCGCGGGTGATCCGCGGGTGGTATTTTTTCAAACACTTTTTTCCGGGTTCGGTTCTGGGCAAAACAAAGATGATGCGGGTCGGGTCGCGCGTTGTTGCATAATAAATATATTAAAATAATAATAATTTAGTTTAATGTTTAAATCCTCAGACTTCTCCCCTGCGGGACCGCGCATAATCATAACCTCATCAATCTGCTGCTGAGCAACAAACTACTAATAGTAGATTAACTACTTCATTTAAAAGTTTACAGTAATTCTGGATAATAAAATGGGAAAAATAAACGGAGTGCTCTCTTTTCCTCTCCCTCTCCTGACAGCCCGTCAGTCTCGTGCAGCTCGCTGAACCTGTAATAAGCCGACAGTAAAGAATACATATATTTATAACTAGTTTAGCTAGTTCCAGAGTAGATAAACTAGCTAAGTGTGTTAGGTCTAACTTTTAGTGTATTTTGCTCCGCTCAACGGTCCGTCACAGCGGGGGAGCTGTGATCCGGAAGAGCTGCGTGTTCTCCGTCAGCAGCAGCTGATCTGATCTCTGATCTCTCTCACGTCCGGTTAGACTTCACTCGCGTTTATGTCCAAATCTATCAGATCTAGCTAGTTCTAGTTAATGATATGACTGCCTGCTTAAACAATAAGCGTTGCTTGGCAACGATGTGTGGCCGCAAAGTATAGCGCAGCATTATGCATATGTTTATATGAGGGGTCAAAATCCCATGCTCATAAAATGCTCATATTTTTCTCTTCATTCCCCACGCCCCAAAATAAATAAATGAATATATATACCAATTTTAGGAAAAGTAACGAAGTTTGAGCAGTGTGGGTTTTATATTAACAGAGTTACACATATTTCAAAACGCAAAGTGTAATAACTGCAGTGGCCTTCCTGTCACCGAGGATGACAAAGATCCTCAGTGAAGCACAAGCCCATGTTTCTCACTAAATTGTAAGTACAACTTATTAAAAATATCAGTTCAATGCAACTAATTTGCCATGAATTTAGTGGTGGATTGTAAACATTTGAAATGTAGCATTTAAGGGTTTCTCAGTTACAATGTTGTTGTTTTAATAAATCAGACACTGATGGTGAACAAATTGTTTTTGCGCTGATCAGGTGGTACTTGGCTGAATTTTCTTTTCAAAGGGGGTACATTATTGAAAAAAGTTTGAGAACCACTGCCCTAGACCAACGAGCCACGACAAAAGGCTATTTATTGATCTTACCAAGGATAGCCTGCTATTTGCACTATGCCTCAATAAACAAAGCCTGGATGAAAATGCATGGCTTCTCTACACAGAAGATAAGCCTTGAACTTGTTTTGCCCCAACTCAACACTAGGTTTCTAGCAGGACACAGTATTGGTCAAATTATTAAGTACACTTTGCTTCCAACTAAAATGTTTGCTAGCTACACTAAACCTTTTCCACACCTATGTAGACGTCTTAGGCTCATCCGGGATTGGAACCCAGGACCTCTTGCACCCAAAGCGAGAATCACACCCCTAGACCAACGAACCATGACAAAAGGCAATTTTCTTACCAACGATAGCCTGCTTAAAGAGCCTGTGACACGAGTTTCCCCCATCATCCAAACCCATCAATTTGAGTAAATATTGTCCCCTTGAAAACCGTTACAGAACTGATTTTGGATATTTGTACTTTGATGACCATTAATCTGCCCTTCAATGTTGACCATTTTCTGGATCTTCTCGGGGATTCTTCTAATCCCGCCAATATATGTGTGACGTCATTGCGGGCCAAGCGTTCCAGCTGCACCGTTCAGGATCCCAGCATCTGCATGTAAACGCACGATGGTGCACACAGCAGCAAGCGATGACAGCGATGACAGTTTAATTTTGAACGTGTCTGAGAGCTCATATGAGGCTGAAGGATCGGTTTATGTTGTATCTGTTAGAAGTTTAGGAATTAGGTGCGTCAATATGGGCGATAATACGGTCATGTAGCCAGTGGTGGAATGGGACTAAAAATCAGCCCGGGACTCTCGACCTGCCCACTTCGGTACCGCTAGTAAATTGTCAACGGGGGGAGTGGGGGATGTGCTAGTGACTTATCCGACCAGCCCACTTCGGTGCCGGCCCATCGGGATTCGTCCCGATGGCCAGTCCGCCACTGCACCCAGCCCAGCCCACGTAAACTGTCAACGGGGGGAGCCTCGCTGCGGGGAAACGGTGGACCTAGTGTCCCGATCGGAGTGGGAATAATAATCATAATCCGTGCATTTTATCCATTAATTTCCCCAACATTGTGGTGAAAAACCACACGTTTAATCCATGTTGGTGTACAACTACAAAAAGCATCGGGTGGTTTTCTCATCAGGAAATGCAGACCGGCTCAAACAAACGATTTTTAATCATCATCCTCACGATCATTTAATATATCATATGTTCGCCGAATTGACATGAAAGCACTAATACATGTAGTTTCATCCACTTGAGTTTACAACTACAAAAATAATCGATTTGTTTTTATATCACATCCGACAGGAGGAAATTCAGCAGCTCTCACTACCGATTTGTAATCCTAATTTAATCATCATCTTCACCACGATCATTTATGTTTATGTTCGCCGAATTGACATGAAAGCACTGACAAATATGAATATACTGTAGTCAACTTCATCCATCCATCCATCTTCTCCCGCATACCCGTGGTCGGGTCAACTTCATTAAAACGTTATTAACGTGCCTAAACTCAGTAATTCACCATTTCTACGCATGACAACACACTTCGTCCGTGTTTGGCTCTCTCGCCGCACAGTGAAGCGTTCCCGCATTGACGTCACTTCCGGCTTCCCCCAAAACTTCAAAATGAGTCGAAGGAACTTCCCCGCGATGTTCTAAATTATTGATATTTATCGGAACGATATCGCACCTTCTTTTTTAAACTGACGGTTCGAGATTACTAGTAGCCCAATATGTCATTGCACAACAGTTGTTGGGAGGCTGTCACAGGCTCTTTAAATGACATCGCAAAATACTTTTCTATTTGCACTATGCCTCAATAAACAAAGCTTGGATGAAAATGCATGGCTTCTCTAAACAGAAGATGAGCCTTGATAATTTGTTGCCCCAACTCAACACTAGGTTTCTAGCAGGGCACAGTATTGGTCAAATTATGAAGTGCACATTGCTTCCAACAAACTTTTTTTGCTACCTAAACGTAACCTGTTCCACACCTATGTAGACGTCTTGGGCTCGTCCGGGATTTGAAACCGGGACCTCTCGCACCCTAAGCGAGAATCATACCCCTAGACCAGTGGTTCTCAAATGGGGGTACGAGGACCCCTAGTGGTACGTTGGAGTACTTCAGATTTATTTTATGTTAATGAAAAAAAAAAACATAAGTAATGCATTTAAACAAACTACTAATAGTAGATTAACTACTTCATTTAAAAGTTTACAGTAATTCTGGATAATAAAATGGGGAAAATAAACGGAGTGCTCTCTTTTCCTCTCCCTCTCCTGACAGCCCGTCAGTCTCGTGCAGCTCGCTGAACCTGTAATAAGCCGACAGTAAAGAATACATATATTTATAACTAGTTTAGCTAGTTCCAGAGTAGATAAACTAGCTCAGTGTGTTAGGTCTAACTCATAGTGTAGTTTGCTCCGCTCAACGGTCCGTCACAGCGGGGGAGCTGTGATCCGGAAGAGCTGCGTGTTTTCCGTCAACAGCAGCTGATCTGATCTCGGATCTCTCTCTCTCGCGCCCGGTTATACTTCACTCTTGTTTATGTCCAAATCTATCAGATCTTGCTAGTTCTAGTTAATGATATGACTGCCTGCTTATCAAATGGACCTAAACAATAAGCGTTGCTTGGCAACGGCGTGTGATCGCAAAGTATAGCGCAGCATAGAGTGCCACAATCATAAATCTATCGATCATAAATCTATCGATTACATTTGTGATTCGAAAATTATAAAAGAAGGGTAGACATGTGGAGATTATCTGACTGAACAAAACGTGATCCATCTCTTAATTGTGTGTCAACCACAGACCTTATTTCGAGCTATTTTCAAAAATTCTATGGAGAAATCCCATTGCTTTTTTGTCGAAGGAACCCATGCGCAGCTAATTCCGGGTTTTAGGACGTGTCACTGTGGCACTCTATTATTCATATGTTTATATGAGGGGTCAAAATCCCATGCTCATAAAATGCTCATATATTTGTTTCTCTTCATTCCCCACGCCTCAAAATAAATAAATACATAAATAAATATACCAATTTTAGGAAAAGTAACGAAGTTTGAGCAGTGTGGGTTTTATATTAACAGAGTTACACATATTTCAAAACGTGATGTGTAATAACTGCAGTTTGCCTCATGATCCTCAGTGAAGCAGAAGCCAATGTTTCTCACAAAATTGTAAGTAGGCCTACAACTTATTAAAAAGATTAGTTCAAGGCAACTAATGTCGTCTTAGTGTTATTGCATGATGTTGAAATTGGTTTGCCATGAATTTATTGATGGATTGTAAACATTTTAAAAGTAGCATTTAAGTGTTTCTCAGTTAAAGGTTGTTGTTTTAATAAATCAGACACCGATGGCGCAGCGCTGTACTCTCCCTCTTTATATAGGCTTTTCTTCCACATTGTTTCTGCGCTGATCAGGGGGTACTTGGCTGAATTTATTTTTCAAAGGGGGTACATTATTGAAAAATGTTTGAGAACCACTGCCCTAACAACGAGCCATGACAAAAGGACATTTGTCTGTCTTCCGCACGACAGCCTGCTTAAATGACAATGCAAAACACTTTTCCACAAATTGCACTTTGTCCTCAATGAACACAGGTTGGATACAAATTGATAGCTTCTACACAGAAGATGAGCCTTGATCATTTTTTGCCCCAACTCAACACTAGGTTTCTAGCAGGGCACAGTATTGGTCAAATTGTGAAGTACACATTGCTTCCAACGAACAATTGTTGATACCAAAACTAAACATGTTCCACACCTATATAGATGTCTTGGGCTCTTCCGGGATTTGAACCCGGGACCTCTCGCACCCAAAGCGAGAATCATACCCCTTGGCAGCTGCTTGAGTTCTCAGCCAAATGTATTCCACCAACGAGGAAGAAACGTTACTTCCTTAATGTAGAGATCTTCTAATTTGGTTAGGATGCATCACACTTAAGCTGCACATACACAGCTTCCTGTTGACAGGCTCAGATGGTCATACATTACGCTCTGATCAAGCGCATGGTTTTAGTGTAGCCTACATAAGATAGAGAACTACTCGGCATCCATCTGGAGTCTGGACTGGGATGAGGGAAATGGGAGATGCGTAGTTAAAGATATCTCTTCATGTGGGTTTTGAAATAAGGTGGCTATTTTACAATGTTCCCACAATAAATAACTTTTTCATGTGCAATAGGCATTTCCAGTCTTCTCAGCAGGAACTCAGGCTTGAAACCTACTTTTATTTACCTTTCCTTAAGTACCTTGGTCCAAGGTATCAATTTTAGCAAACAATGGCAACCTATTCTCCTCATGCTGTGCTTACAGAGAGGTGTAGCAAAGTACAACTGTAAACTAACATGTTTTTTTAAGAAAACAAATGTCTTTATTTTCTTTATTGAACTGAAAATAAATGTTTACGTAATAAACTGCTTTCATTTTTAAAGCTTCTTAGAGAACTAACTAAAGTATTATTTAAGTGTTGATTATATTTCACATCCTTAATCTAAATGTGCAAAGTAACTAAAGGTACAAAATAAATGTAGTGGAGTATAAGTACACAATTTACCTCTGAATCGTAGTGGACTAGAAGTAAAACAAATTGAAATACTCAACTTAGATACACTCAAAAGTGTAATTAAGACTTACAGTGCTTGAGTAAATGTACTTTGTTACTTCCCACTTTTGACAAGTTATGAGTACTTCTTCCACCTCTGCATACAACAACATATATTTGGTGTCAATGCACCATTAACCTTGATGCAAACCGCCGTATAACTCAAAAAGGAAGAAGAAGAAAATACATTTATCAAAATGTGTCGGTGATGTTAACGGAAACCCCGCAGAGTGAGACCTCTTCTCACGCTCCGCCTCCTCTTTGCTCAATGTTTTAGTAAACGTGGCCTTACCTTACCGCAGCATCACTATTGTGGATGAATGAGAAACACCCAGCGGTTCTTCCACCTCTTCCAGCCCGTGTCTCAGCTACAGCACACAGCCCGCTTCTGAACCATGTCGGAGACGGAGCAGATACCGGAGGCCGTCGCTGCCGTCCTGGAGGCCCTGAACAACACGGACTCCAACGGAACCGAGCAGGCTCTCAACGCGACGGCTAAATTCGTGGCGAGTCCGGAGGGCACCGCGCTGGCGTACGGCAGCCTGGTGTTCATGGCTCTGCTGCCCATCTACTTTGGAGCCCTGCGGTCTGTCACTTGCTCCAAATCAAAGGTAACTTATTCCGGCAGCAGCGATGGAGGATCTCGATGTGTTAACCCGGTGTCTCTTCAGTCAGCCGTTGGCCTCAACCGGTTGGCTGGTGAAAAGCTAACGTCTGGCTAACGGCTTATTTCAAATTGTATTCCTTGAACTGAACGTTGATAAAAGCCAAGGTTAGAGCTAAATAAAGCCTGAAAACGGGGATTAATTTATATGACAAAATAGCAGAAATAAGGTAGAACTAACGTCACAGCTGTAAAGTAGAATCAGCACCACAAGGCCTGAAACACAACACAAATAATCAACAGGTAAATAGAAATAATAACCGTTAAAATGCTAACAGCTGTGACGTTAGTTCTACCTTAATTCTGCTATTTTTGTATTCAAATTAATTACTATTTTGAGGCTTTATTAAGCTGTAGCCTCGGCTTCTATCAGTGTTTAGTTCGAGGAATACTGTTTTAAAATAAAGTAAAATTAACACCACAAGGCCCAAAACACAACAAATGTAACAACAGGTTGAAATAAAACCAAAGACTGATAAAAGCCGAGGCTACAGCTAAATAAAGCTTCAAAACAGGGCTTCATTCTTATAAAAAAAATAGCAGAATTAAGGTAGAACTATCGTTACAGCTGTTTACATTTGAACGGTTGATATTTAAACCTGTTGCTTATTTGTTGTTCTGTTTGGGGCCTTGTGTTATACTTGAGTTTAACTGTACACATTTGAGATACTTGTACTTTACTTGAATATTGTGCTACTTTGAACGTCTTCTACCCCACTACAATTCAGAGGTAAATGTTGTACTTTTACTCCCCTCAAGTCTTAAATCAGATTTTAAGTTCTACCTGGAGTAAATTCACAAGCTACCCTGCAGTATACAAAGTCATTCAAACTAGCTGCACCTTTACCAGCTTTGAGAACACTTTAATAATAAAACACATCATATATATTATTCTGAAATGGACCAATCTAACAGATCATCAATCATATGAGCCGGCCCGGCTAAAGTAACTGGACGGCCTACCTGCCTGTCAGCCTTCCATCTGGGCACAAACTGATCTCGTGCCCTCATTGGTCATGTGCGCGTTCGTGTGTGTTGGAGGAGGGGCTCTGTGAGGAAGTCTGAAGGAAGTGGAAGATTTTTTTCCGGCTGTGTATTTTCAAATTCTAGCGCACTCGAGCTGGTTTCTCCAAAATTACCGACATTAATCATTAATCCCAATCTGCAAAGTAGCCTACCTAAAAAAGATATGAAATAAATGTATTGGATTCAAATTACACAATTTACCTCTGAATTGTAGTGGAGTAGAACAGTAGCGTGGCGTGGGGAAAAATGTAGGGGAAGCCCATTTTTTGGGTCGGGGGGTGGTCAATAACGTAACCAGATGAGTGATTACAGCGCCCGGTATCATTTGACACACATTTGTATCACACAGATGCAGGACTTGCACACGCCTGTTATCTAACCGACAGGTCCGCACGCACTCTCCAGCTGAAACTCTCTCCTTATTAATTTAAGCATTTTACTTATTAATGTATGCAGACAATCACACAATCTATGTGATTTTTGGATTTACCGTGCCTCTCAATTGCCCGTGACAGGTTGGCAAGGTCGATGAATCCTGAAGTTGCCCAAGGATTGTTCAGGGAGCACGAATCCTTGTCAAAAAGAAGACATGGCCAGCCAAATAGACGCTGAAGTTTAGCGCTTCCAGTTAGCCACTCCGTGCGGACATAATTGTCCTCATTGAACGTCCGATTCTCTCCCTTTTTCCTCTGTGTACACACAGCTCGAGTGCGGGCATTTGCCTGTCATATGATTTAATTTTTAGTTGCTGCTGTAGCGGAAGTTTAGTAAAGTTATGTTTGATTAAGTACGCCAAATCTCCTCCCTCCATAATGCTTCATTTGCTTGATAATTTCTAACGGCGGTGATGACAGTTACAGTATTAAAACTGATGTTGATGTGATTTGATTGGATGGCAGTGTCCAATCAAATCGCCAGCCGCCAGCCGCCTCTGAAGGGAAGCAAGAGGCGGCTAGCTTCCCTTGGCATGGCCCTGACCAATCACAGGTTGGCAGGGGCATCACGTGGGCCTCATCTGATTGGTCAATCCCTCCATTTTTTTTCACCAAGGGAAGCTAGATTCGGCTGGCCTCCTCTCGCAACAGTGAGTGCAATCTACTGTTTCACCATAACATCTAGAGGGGCGCTGTTTGTTTCACTCTTTGTAAAATACTCAATGAGAATGGGGGAGAGACGGGCCGGCAGCAACACACAGCAAAGGAGAATTATCGAAACAAAACAAAGTGTTTGTATTTATTTATTTAAATTATAACTACAATCCGAAAAAACAGGGGAAGCCTGGCTTCCCTTGGCCTCCGGGAGAAAACGCCACTGGAGTAGAAGTACAAAGTAGTAAAAACATGTAGATACACAAATAAAGTACTAGAATCTCAAAATGGTACTTAAGTAGTGTACTTGTGTAAATGTACATGGTAACTTTAGACCACTGCAAATTAAATATTGATAAATGTGTGAAAAATAAAGACATGCTAGAATGTAGCTGAGCTAGAATGTAGCTGAGCAATTATACAGTTGTGTGTGTGTGTTTGCAAGTGTGTGTGTGTGTGTGTGACGTGTACAAGAACATGCGCAGTTTAGCCTGTTAGCTTTAGGTTAAAGAACTCCCACATCCTCTTTGCTGCTGGTGGTTTCACTGTGAGATGACTGGCAGGTTCTGTGCGTCTGACGGATCAGTCATGGTGTAATACAGGCCTGTTGTCATTGATTTAATATGATAGGCTTACACTGAGCACAGTGGCATGTAGAGTCACATTTTAAGAAAAAGCAGAAACCATTAAAACCCATATGTTCTCATATTTTCTGAGGTATTATCCCAAGTGTGGTTTCAAGGCTTTATTGTCATTTGCACATTAGCTACAGTGTAGATATGGCAATGACAAATATTGGCCACAGGCTCCTCCAACAGTGCAACATATATATATATATATATATATATATATATATATATATAGAACAAATAAAACAGATAAAATATTGCAAGAGAATGTTTTGAGATGTGTAGCTGGGCTTGAATCCGGCTCCTGAACTCCTTCTTCTTCTCCTCCTCTCTTCATTCTCCCTGTGTCTATTCCCTGGCAAACCTCTCTAATGAATTCAAACTGTTTTCCTCACTGATGTCAACAATGATAGTTTTGCTTCCTGTTGATTTGAATTCTGAGGGCCTTGCTTTCAGTCCTCCTCTTTGTTGCCGATCTGATCCCTGTCTCTCTTTCCTGTCTGTCTGTGCACATCTGTCTGTCCATCCATTCTGTCTGTGTGTCTGTAGGAGCTCGGAGAAAATGAGTACGATTCTGGGTTCAGAGTGAGTATAAGAGCCGCTGAGGGCACCAAATACACACACGGCACGAACACATCAGTTAATAACACTGGAGCTGTTGAACAGTGAGTGATAATGAGGAGTCCCCTCAGTGCCTTGCTACATTCAAATGGCAGACAGTAACACACCACAATCAGGTTTTTTTTCTACATTTATGTGACTCCAGTCTGTTATTTTCGCAATAGAGTGGTGCAGTGATGACGACCCGGAAGCTAGCATTACAAGGGCTAGCAATGGGATTTTGGAATATTGTTAAAAAAATGGCAAACAAACGTTTATGATTCTTACACGTCCCTAGAAGTAAAAACTACAGCACGGTCACATGACTGCTCCACTTAACTCAAGGCGACACCATTTGATTTGTTGTATTATTACAGAAAATAAGCTCTGTTGCAAAGAAACGTTTATGTTACTTAAATGGATAATCTCTGCATAATAACACCACATCTCACTTTTAGTCGAGAGAACAAGTGCTATGCTAACCTTACGGTACGGCCTACAAAAATACTTCGTCCCTGCAGCAGTCCATATACCACATACAGAATTCACCAGTGATTTGAGTGAAGGGATCATCGACATGGAGCCCTTTTTAATGCAGCGACAAAGATGCATTTTCTCCTTCTGGCCTCTTCTCCTTCCCATCATTTTGCCTTGCGAATCTTCCTTCTTACCTTCCTTCCTTTCCTCTCCTCTGTCCCACTTTCTCTCTCGGGGGAGTAGATGGAGGTGACTCAAGCTTCTCTCTCAGGGACTTCTGTCAGACTCTCTATCGTTTGTCTTTGCTAACAGCAGTATGAGTGTAGCAGGAGGATTACATAGGAGAGTTTCACCTGAGCTTCAGTTGAATTTACGTCATCCTTTTAAATGTAATGTGTACAGCGACATCATCAGCAAGTGTCTTACCTAAGAACAAAAACATATTTAAAGAGGCCCTTTTGTGCTTTCTGGGGTTTTCCATTTCCTGTAGTTTGTTATATAGGTTTTTGTGCAAGGTAATGGTCTGCAAAGGCTAGAATTCCTGTGTTCCCTCCAGAGGGAGTTTCTTTCCTACACTCCTGACCAATCAGAACGGAGCCGGCCAGCTAACCAATCAGAGCAGACTGAGCTCTGGTTTCAGACAGAGGGTGAAAGGAGGTGCTGCAGCACAGACAGTATGAGAAAAATAAAGAGCTTTTTGAACATTAAAGCATGGAGAGATGTCCCAGTAGAGACACTACATACTGATATACAACTGAACATCAACAGGAGAGGACTCTTTAAAGTAGAGACACTACATACTGATATACACCTGAACATCAGCAGGAGAGGACTCTTAAAGTGGAGGACACTACATACTGATATACACCTGAAGATCAGCAGGAGAGGACTCTTTAAAGTAGAGCACTACATACTGATATACACCTGAAGATCAGCAGGAGAGGACTCTTTAAAGTAGAGACACTACATACTGATATACAACCTGAACATCAGCAGGAGAGGACTCTTTAAAGTAGAGACACTACATACTGATATACACCTGAACATCAGCAGGAGAGGACTCTTTAAAGTAGAGACACTACATACTGATATACACCTGAACATCAGCAGGAGAGGACTCTTTAAAGTAGAGACACTACATACTGATATACACCTGAACATCAGCAGGAGAGGACTCTTTAAAGTAGAGACACTACATACTGATATACACCTGAACATCAGCAGGAGAGGACTCTTTAAAGTAGAGACACTACATACTGATATACACCTGAACATCAGCAGGAGAGGACTCTTTAAAGTAGAGACACTACATACTGATATACACCTGAACATCAGCAGGAGAGGACTCTTTAAAGTAGAGACACTACATACTGATATACACCTGAACATCAGCAGGAGAGGACTCTTTAAAGTAGAGACACTACATACTGATATACACCTGAACATCAGCAGGAGAGGACTCTTTAAAGTAGAGACACTACATACTGATATACACCTGAACATCAGCAGGAGAGGACTCTTAAAGTAGAGACACTACATACTGATAGTACACCTGAACATCAGCAGGAGAGGACTCTTAAGTAGAGACACTACATACTGATAATACACCTGAACATCAGCAGGAGAGGACTCTTAAAGTAGAGACACTACATACTGATATACACCTGAACATCAGCAGGAGAGGACTCTTTAAAGTAGAGACACTACATACTGATATACACCTGAACATCAGCAGGAGAGGACTCTTTAAAGTAGAGACACTACATACTGATATACACCTGAACATCAGCAGGAGAGGACTCTTTAAAGTAGAGACACTACATACTGATATACACCTGAACATCAGCAGGAGAGGACTCTTTAAAGTAGAGACACTACATACTGATATACACCTGAACATCAGCAGGAGAGGACTCTTTAAAGTAGAGACACTACATACTGATATACACCTGAACATCAGCAGGAGAGGACTCTTTAAAGTAGAGACACTACATACTGATATACACCTGAACATCAGCAGGAGAGGACTCTTTAAAGTAGAGACACTACATACTGATATACACCTGAACATCAGCAGGAGAGGACTCTTTAAAGTAGAGACACTACATACTGATATACACCTGAACATCAGCAGGAGAGGACTCTTAAAGTAGAGACACTACATACTGATATACACCTGAACATCAGCAGGAGAGGACTCTTTAAAGTAGAGACACTACATACTGATATACACCTGAACATCAGCAGGAGAGGACTCTTTAAAGTAGAGACCACTACATACTGATATACACCTGAACATCAGCAGGAGAGGACTCTTTAAAGTAGAGACACTACATACTGATATACACCTGAACATCAGCAGGAGAGGACTCTTTAAAGTAGAGACACTACATACTGATATACACCTGAACATCAGCAGGAGAGGACTCTTTTAAATTAGAGACACTACATACTGATATACACCTGAACATCAGCAGGAGAGGACTCTTTAAAGTAGAGACACTACATACTGATATACACCTGAACATCAGCAGGAGAGGACTCTTTAAAGTAGAGACACTACATACTGATATACACCTGAACATCAGCAGGAGAGGACTCTTTAAAGTAGATACACTACATACTGATATACACCTGAACATCAGCAGGAGAGGACTCTTTAAAGTAGAGACACTACATACTGATATACACCTGATCATCAGCAGGAGAGGACTCTTTAAAGTAGAGACACTACATACTGATATACACCTGAACATCAGCAGGAGAGGACTCTTTAAAGTAGAGACACTACATACTGATATACACCTGAACATCAGCAGGAGAGGGCCCCTTTAATCTGATGATTCTCTTTTTTTAAATTGAGAATTTTCTTTTAAGGAATGCATTTGTTTTTTTAGCCTGAATGAGGACTTAGGACTTAGGACACTCTTTTTTAAAGTACACAAATAAAGCTATGAATGTAAAAAGTTGACTTTCGGTTCCACCCTACAGTATAGTGTTTAGTTTGGTGCTCGAGGTTGTACATGTGAGCAGCTGGTTGTAGAAACAGAAGGATGCTTTTTATTTTCTGGTCCTCTAGTTTGTATAGAGAACGTGTTGTGGGTCCATTGGAAAAGAGGGTGCATGTTTGTATCCTGCTCCTTCAACCTTAATCGTTTGACCCTTTCAAAATCAATGGGATTCTGTGGGACCAGATTTGTTTTAATTTAACTTGGTGATAATGGTGTTATTAAGAGAAATGATGGTCCTAACCGCAATAATTACACTCAATAAAGTCTTAATACTTTTAGTTTTACATAAAATATTACACATGGTAAACAAATTAAACTTGTTTACTTGATACATGAAGTTTTACCTGCTGGTGGAAATGATGCTCTAATGTATAATAACTACTTTAAGAGTATTTAAGTTTTTGTTTTAGTTGCTTTAACACTATTTAAATGTGTGTTTCTTGGTTTAACTAACTTAAATGTTGTTTGCATTGTTTTGATGTAACTAGTTGTCCCTTGCATTAACACTGAATGCTACAACACCCCTCCATTGCTTCCCCTCTTCTCTTTATTTATCTCTGTTTCTCTCTCTCCTCCCAGAATGCATCAGACATGCCTGAAACGATCACCAGTCGAGACGCCGCAAGGTTTCCCATCATCGCCAGCTGCACTCTGTTCGGGCTCTACCTGTTCTTTAAGGTAACACAGGGTTTCCTCAGCCCACCTGCAGGGGTTTCACGTTTTGGAGTTTTCGGATAAATGCATGAAATATCTCAAATTCCTACAAAAGACAGCAGTGATGCAACCTGAAAGAAACATTTGGAGAGAAGTGTTTAGCTGATTAAAATGTTAGCATAGACTAGACGTTGTATACACTTCAGTATGCTAGTACATACTCTAGTATAGTAGTAATTATGTTAGTATAGTAGGGCTGACAACTAGTTTGAAGCCTAATTCATAACGTCTAAATGCGGCCCAGGATTTCTTTATTTTCTATCTATTGAATTTAAACCTTGTATATTCGGCATTAACATATGGCTTATTTATGAATTAAAATACATTTTATTATACTATTTGTAAAATGAGTTTCCAGTGCCTAGGTGTTAATTAACACATTCATTTACAATGTAAAAAAACCTTACATTTACATGCCAAGTACATTTTATTTATAAAATAATTTCAATTATGAATGACGAAGGCTGACATCATTTGAATTGATGATTGATCTATGCAGTTCATCCACCTAACCAATGTTTATTACAGTAAACAATTCTCCAGTTTTTACTGCTTACCATTTGTCGGCTCAAACATCAAATCAAACACAGTTGCACAAACAATAAATGACAATATCCACCAGCTACTCTAAGCTGAAATAAAACTGATGTTTGGGAGTGAAATATTTCCACAAATCTCAAACATTTCCTCAGTCAAGCGTTCATGAAAAAAAGGAAACCTGCAAAAACAAGAGCCAGCCTAAGAAAATAAAAACCGGCAGCTCTGTACATGCATACGATTAATAACAGAACGGTTGAAGATAAAAAGGCATGCAAATCCAATTCAAAGTCTTCCACACTCAGTTGAATGTGTTCTGGCGCAGGTGTTTTCTCAAGAGTACATCAACATGCTGCTGTCCATCTACTTCTTTGGCCTGGGCGTGCTGGCTCTGTCTCACATCATGAGGTAAAGCAACACACACACATGCATACTAGATGTTGTGATTAATGACAAATAGAAGCACAGAAAGTCATTTGGATGATTTATGATTTCTTCCTGTGTGTGTGTCAGCCCTCTGATGTCCAGGATCTTCCCAGCTTCTTTCCCTAACAAACAGTTCCAGCTGCTCTTCACTCAGGGCTCCGAAGAGGCCAAAGAAGGTGAGACCTGCTGAATAAAGTGTTTAAGGATGTTAATAGAGCACTCATTTCATCTTATACTGATGATCAGGAATCTATGATTTGTTTAATTACTTTGATTCCACTGTGATTAGATAACTGGTTCAACCAACCGACAAAATCAGAGACAGGATGCACCGATGTACGATACCAATGTCGGCTACCAATAGGAAAACTCTTGCATTTAAACAGGGATATTGGTAGCTTAGTAAAAGTAGTGTTTATTTCATAATAATAGGAAATCTTTTCAACCTGTCTCTTTTTTTGGATTCAAGTCTGACCAAAGCTCCACATATCTCTCCCTCTCTCCACAGAAATAGTCAACTATGAGTTTGACACCAAGAACCTGCTGTGCCTGATCATCAGCAGCGTGGTGGGAGTCTGGTACCTGCTCAAAAAGGTAACCTTGAAAGAGTTCATATGGAAATGAAAGATGAAATAGCAGCAGCTGTTATTGTTGGTGACACTCCTGACTCCTGAAGAGCTGCACAATGTGGCAGCACTGTTTTACTACCATCATCCTCTTATTGTCCATGTCATTGTATCGTGTTCAAACAATCATTGTGACTTTATTTGTAATATTTGACTAGTTTCAACATTCCAATTTTTGTCTATCCCTTGTAAAACACTATAAAGTGCATTTAACTTTTTTTTTTTTAATGCAGTTAATCCCTGTTGCTATGCCAGTAGGCAGGGCAAGTTTATTTATATCGCACACTTCAACACAAGGCAATTCAAAGTGTTTTATCAAAACAAAAGCCTTGGATCATAGTGAAAAGCAGAGGTAAAGACTTTATCCTCGACTTTAAAAGATGGGTTGCCGTTTCTTGGATTTGTTTTATACAAACTAAATCCTCAAAAACTGGAGTGATACGATCCACTTTCCTGGCGTTAGATCATCAAGAAAGATAATAGTTTATCATCACAGCTCAAACACATCTAACCTGTGTGTGTTTGCAGCACTGGATAGCCAACAACCTGTTTGGCCTGGCGTTCGCTCTGAACGGAGTGGAGCTGCTCCACCTGAACAACGTCAGCACCGGCTGCATCCTGCTGGGGGGGCTCTTCGTGTACGACGTCTTCTGGGTGAGATTACCTTCCTCACACACATTCACTCACAATTTAAATTGAATAAAAAACACTATACTTAATTCACAGCATCTCTAAATAACAGCATTTAAAGGGGACCTACCCTGCAAAATGCATTTTTGTACGTCTTTTGACGATGAGGAATATGTGTCCCCGGTGTGTCAGGGAACTCACCAAGTGTCAGAAAACACAACCCTCTCTTTTCCTCCGTACCCAAATCTCTAAAAACGGGGCTTTGACGGATCTGATACAGACTGATCCAGATTTGAAGTTGTTCTGACGTCAGGAACGAGGTGCTCCGCCTATATGGGCAACTCTCCACCTATCAGGGGAATGAGAGGTTGCCGTGGCATGGTAACAGCATGGTAACATGGCTCGTGCCTCACCCCCCTCCTTTGCAGGGGGTGTGGTCAGCTGCAGCTCATTTGCCTCAGAATCAGCCCTTGCAAAAACAGGGCTGGAATCGAGCAAATGGAGCGAAATGAGGCATGGCTAAAATGCATAATCTGTTTGGTGTTTTGAAAAAAGAACTTCACAGACATGTTTTATATAGGTATGGCCCTACAATATATTATTCAAACATAGCATGATGGTCCACTTTAAGTGTAGTCACAAAATGAGTGATCCTTTTCAGCTCAGATTTTTATTTTGGGCCTCTTACAGTCATAAAAACCTTACTCTAACTCTTTAAATGACTAAAAACTAAGTGCTCTGATTGGCTGACAGCAAGTAGAGGCTTCTTGTCTTAGCTCCTCCAACCATGTTTTCCATTCATTATTGCTCTACTTGCATCTAAACACATTAAAAGGAAACACACAGAAAGTACTTTATAGTTTCATCTCCCACTGGGATTAAAAAAAAGTTTATATTTCTTTCTTTGTCCCCAGGTGTTTGGGACCAACGTCATGGTAACAGTTGCCAAGTCCTTCGAAGCACCAATCAAATGTGAGTATGTGAGGTTGTTCTGAATACCTGCACGAATATCTCCGAGTACATGAGTCACCGCCTCAGTGCTCACGCTGCTGTGGGTGTTAAGAGCTCACAGTGGTCACAACCTGTCTGAGACACCTTTCCTCACAACAACAAGCTCATTTCAGACAATGCTTTTATTTATAAAGTTGTATTTCTCTCTCTTTCTCCTCCAGTGGTGTTTCCTCAGGATCTACTGGAGAGAGGACTTGACGCCAGTAACTTTGCCATGCTGGGTCTCGGGGACATCGTCATCCCAGGAATCTTCATCGCTCTGCTGCTGCGCTTCGACGTCAGGTAACGCCAACTCTCCTCATCTTCTTCCCGTCCTTCTTTTGCTTCTGCTTCTCGTATCAAAACGTTCTCTTTCTTCCTGCAGCCTAAAGAAGCAAAGCAAGACGTATTTCTACTCCAGTTTCCTGGCCTACATCTTCGGACTGGGCCTCACCATCTTCGTCATGCACACCTTCAAACACGCACAGGTATATGAGGGAAGGGGTCAGAGGTCATGCACTATTAAAAAAAAAAGAAAAAAAAAAAAAAAAAAAAAAGCACATGGTTTTATTATTTTCGGCATAGAAAAGCATCTGAAGCTTAAATCTAAAGCACTTGCTGGGATGTTGATGCTCTTCAAAGTGTAATACAAGAAATGAAAACAATATTTTCAAGGTTATTTGTTTTTAAATGTCTCATAACATGTTGGTATTAAAGTTTCCTTACAGACATTTTCCCCCTTTCAAACAAATAGCCCCTGCTATAAAAAAGCTTCAGGAACTAGAAGCTGCAATTAATAAAGTATTCCTTATTAAAAAAGTAATTGACCCATCAGAATTGAATTAGCTGTGTAATACAAATTCATAACCAGCTTAAAAAGTCAAAACAAATGAGGTGTTTTTATTCGGCTCAATCATTTGTACACTCTCTACATGTGTATCTGCTCTTCAGACATTGAACTTTGTTTAATCTATTTACACTGTGACTTGTTTACCAAGTGGAAGTGTCAGTTGTGAGTTTCTATTTGACTATAAAGCAACATTCAACGCTACGAAACCCATTTGACTGACCCATTGTGTGTGTGTGTGTGTGTGTGTGTGTGTAGCCCGCTCTGCTGTACCTGGTCCCGGCCTGCATCGGCTTCCCCTGCCTCGTAGCACTGGTCAAAGGAGAGCTCACAGAGTTGTTCAGGTGAGTTACCGTGGCAACCACACATCCAGGGTGGTCATTTGATGTTTGTAGGAGATCAGTCTCACAGATTCAGTTTGGGAGACGTTTGAATCGAGCTGAGACTGATTCAAAGAGATTAGACTGAAGTCATTAGGCGCTTTCACACCGCAGTACTTTTCCCAGTAGTTCCAATATAGTTCCGAAAATGTGCGTTCACACCAAAAAAATCCGGAACTAGAATTTAGTTCATGAGAACCTTTTTACCCCCTTTTCAGTCCCTGCTAGAGAGCAGGTACTTTGATGGGAGAAAAAGGTTCCTATTCCTGATTGGCTGGGCGGATTGCAAACCACGCCCCGTAAAACTCCCAAAAAGTTTTGTGAAGCCGCCATTTTATTATCCTCGCGCATTAGCATTATTAGCATTAGCCCAGCGCAGAAACGCAGAGAGACTAACTTATGGCAACACAAAAAAAACATGGGAGATGAGGAGATGAGGAGGTGTCGGCGTTCTGGCGATTTACTCGGAAGGCTTCAGTAGAAGCTGCTGGGAGAGTCCCAGCAGCTTCTACTGAAGCCAGTCCTCAACTCCGGGGACTTCCGGCCGGGGACTTCGGGTGGCAGTATACGCCATGAAGTGGTTTGCGGCCTGCCAGTAAACCTAAAGCAGAAGAAGAAGAAGTGACGTCAGCGGCTTCATTTGCCTAATCTTCCCTCAGGGACTTATTCCGGTGTGAACGCGATCTGTATTTAGTTCATGCGAACTAAAGAGTTCTGATGAACGGCAAAGTACTTGCTGTGAAAGCGCCTATTGGTACATAAACCCCACAGCAGTTCATTGTGCTATAGGGTGACCAGATGTCCCGCTTGACAGTTCACGCGTCGACATTTACATGTCCCACACAAACATACTCTCTGTCCCACTTGTGGCTTTCTGGCCCCTGGTCACCCTCGCTATACAACAGGTTTGCGGAATAACTGAGTATTTAGTCTAAACTTTGTTTGTACTGTTGTTCATATTATCTGATGATGGTAAACATGTCCTAAAATATCAAAAAATGTAGGGGTTTGCATTTCTTGGTTTGAGTACTAAAACATTTACATCTATAACGGTACGTCCACACAGCGGCTTTGGAAAAAGCTTGCCGGTGGGCGTGTCTGAAGCTCGACCAACAACCAATCACATGAATCTCCTGACACACAAGCAGCGGTTTGATTGGCTAGAGCTTGTACTGGCATATGATTTGATTGGCTGACGCTTCCACCGAAAGCTTCAGAAGATTCAAAAGTTGAACATTGCTCAACTTTTGAATCCTGAGATGCCTGGAAATCTCCGCTTTGCATCCCACAATGCAGTTCGGCAAAAAGTGAGGCAAAGTGACGTCACCCCATTCAAAGTGAATGGGCAGAAGCGTTTTAACGCTGCTGTGTGGACGTACCGTAACTGTGTTCAAATGTCAAAGCTGGTTGGAGTGAAACCTTTTTGAATCCTCATTAAATAATAAATAAACAAAAAAGCCTAAATAACTAAAACTATCAAAATACAGAATGACATTTTTGTAAAATCCCTCTCTTCAAACGTTGCATCATTCGATGTTTCAGAGCTGGCCAAGTTCAGACAGTAGATTATAAAGCTGTCTGTCTCCATCTTTGAGTGACAGCCCTCATCTCTAGGCGTCGTCATTTAATTTCCCAAATCCTCGTCCAGTCCCTCCTCGTCCTCCTCGGCTCCCTTTCTTCTACTCTTTCCTTTTTTATCTCGTCATCTTCTCTGCTTCATCACTCCCTCCTCTCATCCTTTCCCCTTCTCGTGTCCTCTACTTTATCCTATCATTTCTCAGATACAAATAGTAGTTGTAATTTACTTTAACTAAGATAAAAAACACTTACCACATTCTCTCTCTTTCTCTCCTCCCCCTTTTCACCTTTCTTTACCTTTCTTTTCTTTTATATCTTTTTTTTCTTATCCTCTTTTTACCACCTATATTTGTCCTTCATATTTTCTCCGCCATGTCTCTCCTCTCTTCTCCTCTCTTCTCCTCTCCTCTCCTCTCCTCTCCTCTCCTCCCCCCTGGTTAGCTTTGAGTCTTCAGAGGAGGTCCTCCCTGCCTCCCCCCGCCTCACCTCCTTCCCGACCGTCAGCGGCTCCCCCGCCAGCCTGGCTAGCTCCATGGACGCTGTCTCTATGCTGACACACTCCTCCCCTCGTCGCCGCCGGTTACAGCCCAACTCCATGTAGAGGCCCCGCCCCCTTCTCTTTTTACTCTCCCCTTCCTGTCTCACCTGGGCAGGTAAACAGGATTATAACGAGCGCTGCCATCAATCCATCCGTCTGTCTATCGCTCTTTAACTGCAGACCATCACTCCATTATTCAATAAGGACAGTATTATCTCAATATCAGCTTTGAAGTTATTGTTAAATAGTTTTAATTTATGCAAAAATATGTTTAAAATAATACATTTTCAGTTACAGACTGTATTGTATCACCAATAAGTTAGTTAATATTAAAGAGTACAACCATGTCAATTATATGTTTGAATTAGGGTATGCAAGTTAAAGGTAGGGTAGGTAAGTTTGAGAAACCGGCTCGAGATACACTTGTTGTTATATTCCATGGAATGCTCTGAACATCCCGATAGCAATGAATATCTGAAGTGCTTTGACAAAAAATCCATAAAACATTTTATCTGTGGAAGCCGTGGCGCTGTAAAAAGCACGACCAATCATGTTACCCGGCCCGGCTAAAGTAACTGGACGGCCTACCTGCCTGTCAGCCTTCCATCTGTGCACAAACTTACCTCGTGCCCTCATTGGTCATGTGCGCGTTCGTGTGTGTTGGAGGAGGGGCTCTGTGAGGAAGTGGCAGATTTTCTCCGGTCGTGTATTTTCAAATTCGAGCGCACTCGAGCTGGTTTCTCCAAAATGACCGACCCACCTTTAATTCTTAAAGTACTATTGTTTTTATTTAATTCAGGATTCTGAGAAAAAATTATTCTGACTTTATTCTCCAAACTCAAACATTTTGTTTACTTGTGGTCGGATTTTAAATGTGTCCCTAATCCTCTTCCATATAAACCAAACAAGGTAATCTTTTTTGTAAAGTCCCTACAATACCATTTTCTGGCTGGGACTTCAGCTTCACAATATTTAATCTTACCAAATATTGCGTTTACTGCAACTTGCATATTGCACTAGTCCATATTACCGTGTCAATATTATTTCAATTAATTGTGATAAGTGAACTCTGTGTTGACTCAGTCCCCACTGTTGTGTTGCCCTTTAGCGTGATTTAGTTTTTAGCGTTAGTATTTTATTACAGGTCAGGCCCTGTATGGATGACTTTACTCTGAGCTGTGTTCCTCTGTCTTCTGTACAGTTATGAGGAGACCGTTCCCGAGGACACGGAGGCTAAAGAAGACGACGAAACAGAGAAGAAGGACCAATAGCACCCATCGCTTCCCCCCCCCACCACCATCCAGCCTGCTGCCGCCACATTTCAACGAAGCCCCTCCCTCTCCAGCTTCCTGTTCGTCGCCGGGCAGGGATCTCAACAGGGGGCTCTCACGTAGCCAGCGTTGTTCGTGTCTGGTCTCCGTGGTAACAGCTGCTGTCGTGCGAGCGACGATGGTGTTTGTAATTAAAGGTTGTTTCGTTACGACAGCTCAGACTCTGTGCCTGCCATGTCTCCTCTGTCTGTCTCTCAGCTGCACGCACACAGGGAACACACACATCCTCTGCGGCTTTCCCCCCCAAAAACACACACACACCGAGTGTTTTAATGTACGTTTAATAATATGCATGTGAAAGCAGACGCAGCGTCACCAGATCTGATCCGCTTGTGTGTTTGCAGCTCGTTGGCTCAGACCAAGAAACCAGTAAACTTCCACTGTTTGAAAGAGCGTATAATGCCGCCTCAAAAGTGGAACAATCCCACGGTCAAACAAGTGCTTCTGTCTTTTGTTTCAAAGCCTCAAACAAAGAGCCACGACTCTCACTCTTTTGAATAAGGCACCTGAGCTTGTATATTCCACCGTGTGACTTCTCAAACTCCTGATTCCCTGTCGATCGTCCCGCGGTGGTTCTTTGTCTCTGGGTCTCTTCTCTGGTTTTATTTGGCGCCGGGTCGCCGCTCATTCTGCCTTCTGCTTTCTCACATCTGTGTTTCCTGTTTTGTTTTATTGTGTTTTTTTTGTGTTAAAGGCCAGAATTTTAAGATGGGGAACATTTTGTTTCTGATTGTAAACAGTGAGTTGCTCATGTTGTGTTTTTTTTTTAAACTTTTTTACACTTTTATCACAGGAAATAATAATTTTGTTGTCATCAAATCTCATGTTTAGATCTAAACCAACACTGTAAGAACATACATCTTTGAAACACCTCACAAATGTACATTTATTTAATTTTTGTAGAAGCTTCAGTAATTTAACAACTGGTAGCTTTCAACAAACATTACAAGCTGTCGTCTTTAAGATTGACCTTTTCTTGCTTTTCTTCCAGTCAGCCAGTGTTTTCAGAATTTAAATATTACAGGATGTGAAGATTAAATGAAAATGAATTGGATTATTTCTCTTTAATCCATATAGTAACTGTTCCACATGAAGTGTGGGATTGTTTTACATCATTTCTTACTCTGACTTTAGCTACAAATCACTCAGCTCTTTTTTTTTTGTATTAGTTCTGTTTCTTCAGAGTTACTGCTACAGGTGAGCATTTACCTGCCTGGTTAAACTGAAGTTGAGTCAGATATTTTGTACATCTGTTTTCAGTCTTAAAGTTCTGGCCTGTGAGGAGGAAGTCTGAACCTCCTCTGCTGAATATTAGCAGTCCTCAAACAGGCTGCGAGAGGCGGGGCCTTGTGGTCTCCTCGTCCAATGAGCCGAGGAGACCGGAGCGTTTGTGTTTTTTCCCAGAAGCATTCTCAGATAAGTAAACTAAATAATCTGGGGTTACGGACTGTTGGTCCAAACCATTAATTCATCATCAAATGTTTTCTACAATGATACCAACTTCTTCATTGTTGCAACCTTGTTTTAGAAAGCCGATAAATGATTGATCAGTTACAAACAATTGTTATCGCACAGTTGAAATGTCTTTAAAACCCATTTATAGGATGTGAAAGTAAAACAAGTTTTGAATTAATTGACCAAAAGAGTGAACAGTGTGCAGATGTTTCCCCTCGGATGTATTCTCATACACACCTGTCTTCATACAGATGTTCAAGTGTCTCTGCTGTGTGATTTGAATTTTAAGATGCCAAAAATGTCCAAATCTATTGCTTATAGTCAGATTTCTTATCTCACAATAGATGAGTTAAAAAAAGAATGTTCCAAATTAAACCAGCCACTCATGAGAGATCCCAAATATTAGGTGTTTGTTTCAAAAAGAAATGCGAACAACATTTCCCAAAATGCATTGTACACCTTAACATTTATTTTCTTTATTTGGTTTTGTGTCTTGTTTGTTTTTGAGTCAGAATTTCACAATAAAGTTCTGAATTTTGTCAGACTTTTGAGACTAGTCAGAATACTGAGATTTAATTATTCTGACTCTCTTCAAGATATTGACCATCACAAAACTCAATTTTTACTTTTTTAAAATTAGTTATTTTTTAATTACTTTTTATTTAATTTAGAGGTTTTTTTTCTTTTTTTTGAGAAAAGCTTCTGATTGGACGTTCAGCCGCCTTCATTATTCTCAATGTTATCGATGTTGTTGCTTTTTCAAAAAGAGGCTCAGTTTTTTGTATTTCGATGTAAAACAGGAAAATAAATGGAAGTATGATGCCCACATTCAGCTCAGTGACGTTCAGTAGCCCCTCATCATTTTAAATATAATGCACCTGAAATGTTTTCTGTTTTTATTTCTCTTTCTCTCTCTGGTTGCATTTGTGCAGGAAGTCATTTTACGGCCCTGACTGTATATCTATTTCATTTTCAATAAACGTTTTGGTGTTTTGATCACCGTATAGAAGCATCACTCTGAGTCAGTGTGTTTTTTGGATGCAGCTCTTTCTAGGTATATTATGACTAAGTAACAAGACTTGACATAAAGAGTATACCAGAACATAACAATTCTAAAAAGCATTCTTGTGATCTGATATCTCTAGGTTACATTACATTACATGTCACTTCTTAGACGCTTTTATCCAAAGCGACTTACATACTCAATACTGTGGGCAATCCCCACAGGAGCAATTTGGGGTGAAGTGTCTCAGGGACACAACGACATGCTGACTGCAGTGGGGTTTGAACCTGTGACCCCCTGATCTGAACACCAACGCACAACCCACTGCACCACACGCCTTACAAATAGTGAAAATGGGTTGACGGTACAAAACAAATAAAGCTGAGGATCCTCTTTAGGCACCTGACATTAATACAAGTGATACGAATGTAGATCACACAGCCAATAATTACAAAAAGGTTGAGTTGATTATCTAAACATTACCCAATAAGGTCTGTCCCATTTTATTACATGACAAGCACGCTATGTATTTTCTAGCTTTTTTTCTTTTTAAAGCTCTGCTGGTTTATTAATAAGCATAATTAAATGTTTTAAGAGATAGTGCTGTTGACCTTTTGGCTTTTATTCTGAAGATAAATTCAGAATTTTTACAACTGCAACTGGTAGCCTACTGATTAATAATGAAAATAATTATTTATTTCTGCTGCTATATCGGACATTCCTTTATTACTTTCTTTATGTCTTTGTTTTTGTTTAGTTAATTATTTAGTAGGTTAGGGGAAAACAAGGTGGTTCTGTCTGCATTGTGTTGAGGCATTACACTATTTCAAAAGTGGAAAAAAGTATAAACACAATACAATAAAATAAGAAATTATAACAGCATATAAATATATATACATATCTCAAAGTCAACTGTAATCAGAATCAGAATACCTTTATTAGTCCCACAGAGGGGAAATGTGCATCGTTACAGCAGGAAAGAGCCACAGACAGCTTGATGTTACATATGTTAAAAAAAGTTATGATATCATTAAAAATACTTTTCCAAAAAAAAAAATACTTTTCAAAATACTGTCATCCAAATAAAGTCATTTTTCTGTGTGTTTGTACAGACAGAGAGATCGAAATAACGTTTATAGTATGAAAGAGACGTACTAGTAGCAAGAATACTCAATAAAAAAGGTTCTGGATAGATTATTCTATAAAAGACTAACATACTGCACCAACAGATAGACATAAACTACAGAAGCAGAAACATATACATTGGATAGTATATACATGACTATTATACTACATTTCCTTATAATATTACAATATTATATCGTGCATTCCTTTATCATTAACATGGCTTTGTTATCTACCTAATAACATATAAATGTCAAATTACATTTTGGGGAATAATATTTATGTGATGTAGACAATTTATTCTGAAAAAATAATCCCCGGAAGTAGTCTCGTATTTCCGGCTGCCGGCAGCTTTCTGTGGCTCGGTTAGCTTCTTCTTTCTGCCTGTTTTTAGCCTTTTTTAGTTAAAAATGGGGGAGGCAGATGTGACCCTAAATCAGACTGACGAGAAGCCACCGGACTCGGGCCTGGTCACCGGGGACGACTCGGTGGTGTGGAGCCACGAGGTGGAGGTCTGTCTGTTTCACGCGATGATCGGACACAAACCTGTCGGTAAGAGACGGTGTTAGCATATTAGCATGTTAGCTTTAACGGTCGTAAACGGCTGTCCACTTCTACCAGTTTATCAGTGTTTCCCAAACCGGGGGTCACGGACAGACTTTGAGTCCCTGAAGTGACTCTGGATGGTCCTGGAAATGTTGTTGTTTACTAAAGTTAGGTGTTTTCTTGGAGATCATTTAGTTTAATCTGATTTAAACCAGATCTGAGACACCACGCAGCTACATTTAAAAACAACAACAACAACAACGTCACACATCATAATGGAATAAAATAACATTTTAACTACGACACACTTTCCCGTTTATAGTGTGTTACTTGTTTTTATTTCTTTTTACAATAAGCAGTGCAGCAGACATGGTTGGAAGACGTTTTTATATAGTATATGTAAAATTGACACATGTAAACAGTGGTGGAAGAAGTACTACGAAGCTTTACTTGAGTAAAAGTACCACCACATTAAGGTCAAAATACTTCATTACAAGTAAAGGTCCTGCGTACAAAATCTTACTTAAGTAAAAGTGCAAAAGTATTCTAATCAAAATGTACTTAAAGTATCAAAAGTAATAATAATTGGCAACATATTTGTGACATTTCTAGATACTATTGTGGCATCAAGTAGCACTTTACTGTTGAAGACAAAGTTCAGATTTACTTTTTGTAAAATATTAAAATATTTGAGTTAAAGAGTTAGTCCACTAGTTATATTTTTAGAGATGTATTTTGTTAAAAATAGTAAATGTAGTTGAATAAAATAACATTATTTCCCTATAAGGTGTAGTGGAGTAGAAGTATAAGTGTAATTAAATGGAAATACTCAACTAAAGTACTAGTAACTCAAAATTGTACAGTTCTTGAGTATATGTATTTAGTTACAACCATCTTCTGTACGTACATTAAAAAACTCTTACCACACAGTGTAAAAGTATTCACATTGTTGGATTTATATTACTGCTGCATTATTGTGTATATCGCATTTTACTGCTATATGTTTAAGCCTAATGTTAACTTTATTATACTCATGGCTAGTTTAATCTGAAGCAATGCATCATATTCAATAACATCATCATACATTTGGAGCTTTGTACAGAGACAACAACACGTTCCACCATGTGACTTCTCATGTTTTAATGAGTTTCTCAGAGAAACAGCCCTGTTGTAAGGATGCCTTTTCCAGCTGATTCAAGAGGCTTTTCTCAGACCTTTTTAACTGGGCAGGAATTGGATGAATGATAATCTGAAACGCTGTCAAATGTAGTGGAGTAATGGTACAAAGTAGAAGGTAAAGCCCCCTTAGACCCTCAGGAAATACCTTTTGTGGAAATGTTATCGATTGCATTTCTGTTTTGTAATATGCACTGCTCAAGTCACATATATAGTTTGATCTAACCTTTAATAATCATAAGGCACTGTCTTCAAAGTATAGTTTTAATATAATTTGGTAGCACTTGTCGCTTAGGCTCACAAGATGCGTATAATAATGTGCTATAAGTGTAAGATGGTAACGCACATTGGTGTCTGGAAACATCAATGTACTGAATTGTAAATGTCCCCTCTGTGGGACGAATAAAGGTATTCTGATTCTGAGAAAGTAAATAGTGTTTTCCTTCTTGTACTATTTATATTGTCTCATTGCAGTCCAGATATGTTTTAACCCCTTGTTCGCCATACAAAGCCCTTTTTAATTGTTCTATATATAAAAAGTTTATGCAGTCAGTTTGTCGTTTGCACACAGATTGTTAACTCTTTCTTTTTTTCTCTCTTTTGACTATTTGATTCTTTCTCCAGGAGTGAACCGTCACTTCCACATGATCTGCATCAGAGATAAGTTCAGTCAGAACATCGGGAGGCAGGTCTCCTCCTCCGTCATCTGGGATCATCTGGGAACCATGTACGACATGCAGGCTCTGGTGAGGACACACTCACACACACACACACACACACACACATACATACACACACACACACACACACACCATGTATACATCACTTCAGGGGACATTACATTGACTTACATGCATTTCCTGGAGACTTATCCTAACCTTAACCATAACCAACACATCCCTAACCCTAACCCTAAACCTAACCAAGTCTTCACCCTAAAATTAATGATTCCCCTTATGGGGACCTCCAATTTGTCCCCATAAGGGAAGCCAGTCCCCACACGTGACTGTGTAAACAGATTTAGGTCCCCACAAGTATATTAATGCTCGACCACACACACACACACGTATACACACTCATACACACTGTGAGTCGAGCATTAGCTGACAGTGTTCACAATCTCTCTCTCTCTGTGTGTGTGTGTGTGTGTGTGTGTGTGTGTGTGTGTGTGTGTGTGTGTGTGTGTGTGTGTGTGTGTGTGTGTGTGTGTGTGTGTGTGTGTGTGTGTGTGTGTGTGTGTGTGTGTGTGTGTGTGTGTGTGTGTGTGTGTGTGTGTGTGTGTGGTGTGTGTGTGTGTGTGTGTGTGTGTGTGTGTGTGTGTGTGTGTGTGTGTGTGTGTGTGTGTGTGTGTGTGTGTGTGTGTGTGTGTGTGTGTGTGTGTGTGTGTGTGTGTGTGTGTGTGTGTGTGTGTGTGTGAGATGCAGCACGAGTCGGAGATTTTGCCGTTTCCAAACACAGAGAAGAGCTTCTCTTTGCCTGATGACATCATCCAGGAAGTGAAAGAAGGTGAGAATAATAACATCAATAATTTAGATCTTATTTCTGTAATTTCCGCCTCATTTCCATTTAATCGTTTATTTGGCAGGGACAATGCACAGTAATGAACACTTAAAACATTCAAATGTATCAAGCGTAACAGTGCCAGATTTAGCTTTGAGCTCATTTCCATCCGCAGTCCCTCACATAAAACATTTAAGAAGTTTACATTTTACAAACATAGCAAAAACAGTTGACCTTTAAAGCTATTGAGAGTGGGACAATCCCGTATCTCAGTTGGGAGGCTATTCCACAAAGAGCTGCCTTTATTGGAGAGGACATTTTGTCAGAAAGTGGTCCGTCTGCGGTAGGGCTGTATCCGAATATTCGTTCGTTGGAGTACTATTCGGTAGGGATGCTCCGATCGATCGGTCACCGATCAAGATCGGCCGATACTCACTCTCTACCGATCGATCGGTGCTCTCTAAACATGCCGATCGCGAGAGCCGATCGCATGACGTAAAATACATGACACTTTTCTCTGTGCGCGGCAAAGCAAGCTCGCCAAAATGTCTTCACCGGTCTGGCATTAATTTAAGGTGTCCGAAAAAGACAATAAAATAGCGGAATGCAACGTGTGTGTGTGAAGCAGAAATCCTGCAGCTCCGCCCGCCGGACCGGTAAGCGGAGCGAAACACACAAGAGTTAGACCTAACACACTTAGCTATTTTATCTACCTCTGGAACAAGCTAAACTAGTTATAAATATATTTATTCTTCACTGTCGGGTCACTCATTACTGGATCAGCGAGCTGCATGAGATACTGACAGGCTGTCAGGAGAGAGAGAGGGGGAGAGAGGGGGGGAAAGAGAGAGAGGGAGAGAGGAAAAGAGAGCGCTTCCGCTAATTTCTCCCGTGTTATTCTCCAAAGTTAATGTAAACTTGAATAATGTACATCATTTGAATGTCATAATTAAGTTGATTGTTGTTTGTGGAAGCGCCAGTGAATGAGCATTAACTGAGTTTTAAACATCACTTTAAATGGAAGATTTAAAGTGACGTTTAAATCTTCCATTTAGGCCCCGCCCACTCGATCGGATCGGCGATCAGTGATCAGTATCGGCCGATAATGATTCCGGCGATCAGCCTGAAATTGGCGATCGGAGCATCCCTACAATTCGGGTTTCAATTTCGTTATTCGGATATTCGTTTTGTTTGTTTTTTCTCAAATTGAATTTATTGAAATCTCCAATATCAACGAAAGAGCTTGTGCCTCTTTGGGGGGTGCTAACACTTAACCATAAACGTTATCGTTTACTTTCTCCGTCTTTATATGTAGATATTACGTTTCTCCGTTAATCTCCATCACATTGTTTCCAAAGCAACAACAACTTCCTGTCAACAGCACTAACTCTCCTTCAAAATAAAAGCATGTCCATAAATAGGAGACATATACAACTGCAACGAAAGTAACAAACACAATGCAAATTGGGTTACATTAACAAATAACTATAAAACAACAATACTGTAGAATAAAAAAATGAATGCCGTGAATACACCGAAATACACGTGTTGAAGCGGTTCGCTCGCGCGGGCCGAATATTCGAATATGTGCTGCTGATTACTACCGAATATCCGGAGCCCGAAAAATTGTATTCGGGAAAGCCCTAGTCTACGGTGGACTTCACAGTCTCCTCTGGTTTCTGACCTAGTGCAGCGTCCAGTGTGTTTTCTGTGGATGAATTCCCCTAAGGGAGGGGGGGGGGGGGGCAGTCCATGTAAACACTTATATAAAAAAAACACATACTTTTAAAAGACTTTAAATTGTCAAAACTCAATAAATTGTGTTTTTCAAGGATGGTACAGTGGTGGTATGAATGTGGCTTCCTGTCAAACACCTTGATAGCCCTCTTGTACAGCTGTTCTGTGGGTTTCAGGTTTGTGGCACAAGCAAACGCCTCAGTTCCTTGTATTTGACATTTCACACATTAATAGTTGCTGACATGTGATGATGCTGAGGGTTCGGTGCCATAACTACAACATGTTTATTTTTAGATACATTTTTAGTCACGTAAATCTGTTATTTGCTGACAATTTTACACATTTCTGTACATTACTAGCACCAACACTGCACACCTCTTTCACTTTTAATTCCAGATAGACTAGGGATGCACGATATTGGTTTTTTGAAACCGATACCGATAACTTCCTGCTTCTCAAGACCGATACCGATAACCGATAATAATAGAATATATATATATATATTAAATGTACCTGTAGTTTTTGCACACCTGGTGGTAAAAAAAAGACTAGTAGTGAGCAAATGACATGAGCATTACTACTATGAACAAAACAAAGCCAAGAACAGTTTTGACTCTTCAAAGTGACCATATTTATTTTCCCAAATAAAGTGCCTTTTCCAAAAGCCTCGTCGATAGGTAAAAGCCCCGGTGCCTTTGCAGCTGGCTTTGGATTCGCCGCTAGTTTAGCAGCGCAGGCGTCTTCGTACGCTTTTAACACACCATCGTAGCGATGTTTCAGGTGACTAATCAGGTTGGAAGTATTATAGCTCGTTGCCTTTTTCCCTCCTCGTGGAACTTCTGCATTGCATTCGTTAATACAAATAGTAAGCGAACTATCTAACTCTGAAACTTTGAAATAGTCCCATACTACCGGCGACATGTTTGTTTACTGTCCTGGCTTCACGGCCGCACACCATTTACGTCACAGCCAGGCATGAGTTAGGGAGCGCTGGATTTGTGAAGAACTCCCCTCTTCCTAAACCACTAATACCACAGTACTGGCAAAACGGGAGGAGCCGAGTGAAAAACAAGCGCCCCTCATCCCAATCCACCCACACCGCAGTATTTATTCTTTTTTTTTACCCAAAAAATATATTGTATATTATCGGGGCTATTAATACTGGTATCGGGATGACGTCATAATTCCTAATATCGGACCGATAATTATCGTGCACCACTAAGATAGACGGTTCATATTTTCTTTACAGTCATTATCATATTCTTATTGTAATGTTGTATATTTACGTTTCTTGCACACATGTTTAGATCTTATAATAGTTTTTAATACATTTCTTCTTTTTCAATAGCAGCTCTTGTTTGTGCATTTCATTTTTCTCCGACTGTGCAAATGTATGTTCCAATATTCACCATATTCACATTCCTTGCATGTGAAACGGACTTGGCAATAGACAGATTCTGTGAAGGTGAAGTTATAATCAGTATCTGTAATAGTGTTGTCACGATACCAACATTTTGATTTCGATACCGATACCAAGTCAAGAATTGCGATTCCGATTCTTTTTCGATACTTTTCTTAAAAAAAAGGGAAACAATCTTAAATGTAATTATTGTGCTTTATTTCACACCAGAACCATAACACACACTTTTAAACAATGAGAACAATAAACAAAATAAATGACAATAATTCGTATTAAATCAAATTAAGCCTCATCTCAAACAACTTTTTTGTTTTATAAAATATAATTTTTTTTATATTTTATTAACATGTAATAGTAGGCTACAGTAATATAAATAATTATTGACAAAATGTATATTGCAGATGTTAGCCACATTGGTAAGTTAGCTAAAAAGATAGCCATATTAGACAGTTATCATTGCCATTAATTGCCTCGTCAAACTACGAAAACGTTCGTTTGTCACAAAATAAATTACACTTGTTTGACTTAGATTTGAGGGCATGGGCTTGAGCATGATGTAATTATGTTATCTATCACATTCGCTAACCTGTCTGTCTTTAAATTCTTTAAACAGCTCTGGATTCCGGTCGGCGGGTGCTTAGCCAAGTCTGATGTGTTGGCTCCCTTGGTTTGCAGGGATCTAAAACATGTCTCACAGACAGGCCTCGTGGTGTCCGTAGGCTTGCCCTCACTTTGTCCACACTACAGCTTCAAAAAAAGCTTGGAGCTGGGCGCGTCTGAAGCTCGACCAACAACCAATCACATGAATCTCCCGCCCCTGACACACAAGCAGCGGTTTGATTGGCTAGAGCTTGTACTGGCATATGATTTGATTGGCTGGCACTGGCTACTCCGGCGTCTTGAACAATGTTCAACTTCTGACGCCGGAGACGGACCGCTCTGCTACCCACAATTCAGTTTGGCGAAAAGCGAGGCAACGTGACGTCGCCCCATTCAAAGTGAATGGGCAGACGCGTTGGAAACCGTTTTTGAAGCTGTCGAAGCTGTAGTGTGGACGGGCCGTCACTGTCAGAGATATAGTTCAAATACTTCCAAATTTCGCTTCTGCCGTTTTATTTGTCAACAAGCCGAGGCGCAGCGGTAGTTGCACTCCCACTTGCAGCCATGCTTCTCGTTTTCTCACATGCTCTGGCAGCTAGAGCGTGGCCGCGTGCACGAGAGAGGGGAGGCACTTAGAGCGTGCTTGAGAGGGGCAGGACTGCAGGCACGGCTGCAGTGCAGGGAGTGGAAGCAGAGCGCTGATCATACACGGCTCTTATTAAAACGGCGCTTTCTCACCGGAGTACTTTTCCCCGTCATTCTTAAAGTACCGATACTAATGAAACGGAGGAATCGTACCGTTTGTAACGGCAGGGTATCGCGGTACCTTTCAAGTATCGGTACACCGTGCAACACTAGTCTGTAATAAATACTGATCAATGCTAATAGCTAGCTGTTTTCAAGGTAGGCGCAGAAATAAAATCAATACATCTAGACAATGCTAATTTCCTCTTACATGAAAGCCTACATAAAGATAATTGTTGACGTGCATCCTGAGAGGAACATGAATGTCAATAGTTGATGAGATATTTCAGAGGCACTTTCTCTATGCGTCACTTTCGATTGAGTCATAGTCTGTGGTTTTGAGTCACTGAAGTGGTAAATGTTTTACTCCTTTAACTGTTCTATATATTGTCTCTGTGTTTGTAGGGAAGCTGGGCTCGGAAGAGGAGACCAAAGAAGAGTTCAGGATGGAGAGGGAACCTCCAGCTACACATGAAGAAGGTAATACTCCTCACTCCCCCACCACCACCATATCTTTGTAATGCTCCCATCATATGGAGTGCTCTGGTAGCTGAAGGGTTCAGGTGCCTGACATCTGAAGTAGGGGTCGACCGATAATCGGCTTGGCCGATATTCGGCATTTGACCGATTATCGGTATCGGCCTTTTTTTATCAAATTGCCGATAAAACTTTGGCTCTGATGCGGCCGTTTCTCTGGCTGCAGTCACCACTCTGTGTACACGAGCAATGTCCCGCCCACAGTGCTATCTGATAGGCTATTACTGAAGATTTTCCGGGCGGGAGCCAGCCAGAGAGGCGGGACCTTCTCAGATTACAGGCAGGTGCGAAAGAACGCAGACACAGACTGAAGCAAGCAGCAGCGCTGAGCGGCAGAGCCATACATGTGTTAAACCGAAGTTCAATAAACATCCCTATCCCCTACGCTGAAGTTGCAAAAACACCAAGATCTATTGATCCAATTCTATCAGTTTCCCAGTTACAGTCAGTCAGATTTGGGGGTGCGTGCAGCGTCTCGCAGCGGAGTAACTGGGGTGGGGGGGAGGGGCTGCGAGTGGAGCCTCGCAGTTTTTCAGGTTGATATGTGAAGCTCATTAGCTAGCCAACATGTATCTAGCAAATGTTTAGCAAAATATTAGAAGTGAGGCTACTAGACTAACGTTAGGTCTACTGTAAGAGCCTCACTTTTAATAGTTTGCAAAACATTAGCTAGCACTAGTGTTTTGCAGTTGCTAGCAGCTTATTGGGATGTTATGCTAGATAGACAGATCTAATAAATTAAGCATTATTGTTAGTTAAGCATGTCAGCCTGCAGCCCCACTTCTTGTCTCTCTCTCTAACTCATTGCAGATAACTGCACTAAAGAAAAGGGCACAGAGAGGAAACCAGTTGTAAGATGTTTAAAAGTTAATTAAACATAATATAGGCTTAAATGCATTTCAAAGAAGTTGTGTTGAGTTGTGTTGAGTTTGTGTTATTCTACATTTTGACACCAAGATTTTCTGATTTTACTGCAAATGTATATCGGTTCCAAATATCGGTTATCGGTCTCCTTGATTACTAATAATCGGTATCGGTATCGGCCTTGAAAAAGCCATATCGGTCGATCCCTAATCTGAAGTATCCCCCCTTTGTTCTGCAGCTGAGCTTTGTCTCATGTCAAACCTTTTCATGTCTCTTTACACTTTCTAAATTAGAAACGTTTCTTTCACATTGTAGGGAAGATTAAATACAATCTAACATTTACAGTTCATGTTTCTCCCATAAATACCTTGTTTGTTTCCTTGAGCTCTCACCAAAGTGTGTCATTTTTTGTAACATTTGCAAAGCTGATTTTTTAAAATTAGGTCAAATCCAGCATTGTTTTTAGATCCTTCTTTACTCGCCGAGCAGCTTGTTAAATTCTGTGGGCATTACTGCCTCCTTTTAACCTGTTAGGCCCCGAGCCTGTTCTCCAGGTCTCAGGCTCGAAAATGACATTTCCAGAACAAATGACCATATCTTCTAAAAGGGTTACATTAATAATCTTTTTTCTGAAAGCAATGATAAACCTGTGAGTTGGATGTAGAAAAGTCAGAATCAATATAGATGTTTTTATTTTAAGTAAATTCAGATTGAACATAGTAAAAAAAAATGTACATTATAGTTTCCGTCCAAAAAAATAAACATGACTTATAGTGAAAACCCTTGAATGATGGGATGGTAGACTAAAAGCTTTAGGAATCCAAACTATAACATATAATAAGTACCCTGTATCAAGATTGATGCAAACAAGTGACATTTGACCTTTTTAGAGAGATTTAGAAAAGTGACACAGACACATTGGATTAACCTTCAGCAGCGGTTTTATTGCCATTGAACACAACTTTTGATCTGAAACAGCTACGGTAAGACTCATTTTCAGTTTTTGTTTTATTAATCAAAAGATTATTAATTTACCCCTTTTTAGAAGTGAAGATATAGTCATTTGTTTTGGGAATGTCATTTTCGAGCCTGAGACCTTAAAAACAGGCTTGGGGCTTAAAAGGTTTAATCACTAGAATAGCCAGAAAACAGGCTGGTTTTGTCATCTAACAACATTTACAACCATTCATGTCCATTTCTGTCACATGTCGAGACTGAGAAACACTGACCACAATAATTTTCTTTATATAAAAAAAGGATTAGGATTAAAGGGGACATATTCTGCTTTGTTGGGGATCTTCCCTTCCTGTAGTGTGTGTGTGTGTGTGTGTGTGTAAAAAGGTTTGTGTGAGTTTAAATGGTCTGCAAAGGCTAACCAATCAGAGCAAACTGGGCTCTGGTTTCAGACAGAGGGTGCAAAGAAGCACAGGCAGTGTGAGAAAAATAAAGAGCTTTTTGAACATTAAAGCATGGAGACATGTCACAGTAGAGACACTACATACTGATATACACCTGAACATCAGCAGGAGAGGACTCTTTAAAGTAGAGACACTACATACTGATATACACCTGAACATCAGCTGGAGAGGACTCTTTAAAGTAGGGACACTACATACTGATATACACCTGAACATCAGCTGGAGAGGACTCTTTAAAGTAGAGACACTACATACTGATATACACCTGAACATCAGCAGGAGAGGACTCTTTAAAGTAGAGACACTACATACTGATATACACCTGAACATCAGTAGGAGAGGACTCTTTAAAGTAGAGACACTACATACTGATATACACCTGACCATCAGCAGGAGAGGACTCTTTAAAGTAGAGACACTACATACTGATATACACCTGAACATCAGTAGGAGAGGACTCTTTAAAGTAGAGACACTACATACTGATATACACCTGAACATCAGCAGGAGAGGACTCTTTAAAGTAGAGACACTACATACTGATATACACCTGAACATCAGCTGGAGAGGACTCTTTAAAGTAGGGACACTACATACTGATATACACCTGAACATCAGCTGGAGAGGACTCTTTAAAGTAGAGACACTACATACTGATATACACCTGAACATCAGCAGGAGAGGACTCTTTAAAGTAGAGACACTACATACTGATATACACCTGAACATCAGTAGGAGAGGACTCTTTAAAGTAGAGACACTACATACTGATATACACCTGAACATCAGCAGGAGAGGACTCTTTAAAGTAGAGACACTACATACTGATATACACCTGAACATCAGCAGGAGAGAACTCTTTAAAGTAGAGATACTACATACTGATATGAACCTGAACATCAGCAGGAGAGGACTCTTTAAAGTAGATACACTACATACTGATATACACCTGAACATCAGTAGGAGAGGACTCTTTAAAGTAGAGACACTACATACTGATATACACCTGACCATCAGCAGGAGAGGACTCTTTAAAGTAGAGACACTACATACTGATATACACCTGAACATCAGTAGGAGAGGACTCTTTAAAGTAGAGACACTATACTGATATACACCTGAACATCAGCAGGAGAGGACTCTTTAAAGTAGAGACACTACATACTGATATACACCTGAACATCAGTAGGAGAGGACTCTTTAAAGTAGAGACACTATACTGATATACACCTGAACATCAGCAGGAGAGGACTCTTTAAAGTAGAGACACTACATACTGATATACACCTGAACATCAGTAGGAGAGGACTCTTTAAAGTAGAGACACTATACTGATATACACCTGAACATCAGCAGGAGAGGACTCTTTAAAGTAGAGACACTACATACTGATATACACCTGGACATCAGCAAGAGAGGACTCTTTAAAGTAGAGACACTACATACTGATATACACCTGATCATCAGCAGGAGAGGACTCTTTAAAGTAGAGACACTACATACTGATATACACCTGAACATCAGCAGGAGAGGACTCTTTAAAGTAGAGACACTACATACTGATATACACATGAACATCAGCAGGAGAGGACTCTTTAAAGTAGAGACACTACATACTGATATACACCTGACCATCAGCAGGAGAGGACTCTTTAAATTAGAGACACTACACACTGATATACACCTGAACATCAGCAGGAGAGGACTCTTTAAAGTAGAGACACTACATACTGATGTACACCTGAACATCAGCAGGAGAGGACTCTTTAAAGTAGAGACACTACATACTGATGTACACCTGAACATCAGCAGGAGATGACTCTTTAAATTAGAGACACTACACACTGATATACACCTGATCATCAGCAGGAGAGGACTCTTTAAAGTAGAGACACTACATACTGATGTACACCTGAACATCAGCAGGAGAGGACTCTTTAAAGTAGAGACACTACATACTGATGTACACCTGAACATCAGCAGGAGAGGACTCTTTAAAGTAGAGACACTACATACTGATATACACCTGATCATCAGCAGGAGAGGACTCTTTAAAGTAGAGACACTACACACTGATATACACCTGAACATCAGCAGGAGAGGACTCTTTAAAGTAGAGACACTACATACTGATGTACACCTGAACATCAGCAGGAGAGGACTCTTTAAAGTAGAGACACTACATACTGATATACACCTGAACATCAGCAGGAGAGGACTGTTTAAAGTAGAGACACTATACTGATATACACCTGAACATCAGCAGGAGAGGACTCTTTAAAGTAGAGACACTACATACTGATATACACCTGAACATCAGCAGGAGAGGACTCTTTAAAGTAGAGACATTACATACTGATATACACCTGAACATCTGCAGGAGAGGACTCTTTAAAGTAGAGACACTACATACTGATATACACCTGAACATCTGCAGGAGAGGACTCTTTAAAGTAGAGACACTACATACTGATATACACCTGAACATCAGCATGAGAGGACTCTTTAAAGTAGAGACACTACATACTGATATACACCTGAACATCAGCATGAGAGGACTCTTTAAAGTAGAGACATTACATACTGATCAGAGGTCGCGTTAACCAAATATTTTCCGTCTATGACAGATTTTTTTTTAACAATGACGGACAAATCTGAAAGCAGTCCGTCATTTTGACAGATTAGAACAAACTCGGAACAGCGCCAAAGTTTCCCCGCAGCGAGGCTCCGGTGTTATGCATGCCCTCCAAAAAGGAAATCATACCGTTTCCAAACCTAACTGTGCCGTACAAATCATTGAAATGTCTGTGAGTTTTTGGCTTTACGCTGTGCACGCTCCCGCGAGGTGCAGCAACCATGCATAACACGGCGCATGTGAACTGTCCCCCCCCCCCCCCCGTTGACAGTTCACGAGCATGCTTCCCCCCCCCCCCCCTCGTCAGAGTTGTGTAAAGGCCGACGGGTAATTCTGGATTTTGACAGAAGTTTTACGATACTGTCCGTCAAAATGACGGGCAGTGAAAAAGTCTAGCGCAACCTCTGATACTGATATACACCTGAACATCAGCAGGAGAGGACTCTTTAAAGTAGGGACACTACATACTGATATACACCTGAACATCAGCAGGAGAGGACTCTTTAAAGTAGGGACACTACATACTGATATACACCTGAACATCAGCAGGAGAGGACTCTTTAAAGTAGGGACACTACATACTGATATACACCTGAACATCAGCAGGAGAGGACTCTTTAAAGTAGAGACACTACATACTGATATACACCTGAACATCAGCAGGAGAGGACTCTTTAAAGTAGGGACACTACATACTGATATACACCTGAACATCAGCAGGAGAGGACTCCTTAAAGTAGAGACACTACATACTGATATACACCTGAACATCAGCAGGAGAGGACTCTTTAAAGTAGAGACACTACATACTGATATACACCTGGACATCAGCAGGAGAGGACTCTTTAAAGTAGAGACACTACATACTGATATACACCTGAACATCAGCAGGAGAGGACTCTTTAAAGTAGAGACATTACATACTGATATACACCTGAACATCAGCAGGAGAGGACTCTTTAAAGTAGAGACACTACATACTGATATACACCTGAACATCAGCAGGAGAGGACTCTTTAAAGTAGAGACACTACATACTGATATACACCTGAACATCAGCAGGAGATGACTCTTTAAATTAGAGACACTACACACTGATATACACCTGAACATCAGCAGGAGAGGACTCTTTAAAGTAGAGACACTACATACTGATGTACACCTGAACATCAGCAGGAGAGGACTCTTTAAAGTAGAGACACTACATACTGATATACACCTGATCATCAGCAGGAGAGGACTCTTTAAAGTAGAGACACTACACACTGATATACACCTGGACATCAGCAGGAGAGGACTCTTTAAAGTAGAGACACTACATACTGATATACACCTGAACATCAGCAGGAGAGGACTCTTTAAAGTAGAGACATTACATACTGATATACACCTGAACATCAGCAGGAGAGGACTCTTTAAAGTAGAGACACTACATACTGATATACACCTGAACATCAGCAGGAGAGGACTCTTTAAAGTAGAGACACTACATACTGATATACACCTGAACATCAGCAGGAGATGACTCTTTAAATTAGAGACACTACACACTGATATACACCTGAACATCAGCAGGAGAGGACTCTTTAAAGTAGAGACACTACATACTGATGTACACCTGAACATCAGCAGGAGAGGACTCTTTAAAGTAGAGACACTACATACTGATATACACCTGATCATCAGCAGGAGAGGACTCTTTAAAGTAGAGACACTACACACTGATATACACCTGAACATCAGCAGGAGAGGACTCTTTAAAGTAGGGACACTACATACTGATCAGAGGTCGCGTTAACCAAATATTTTCCGTCTATGACAGATTTTTTTTTAACAATGACGGACAAATCTGAAAGCAGTCCGTCATTTTGACAGATTAGAACAAACTCGGAACAGCGCCAAAGTTTCCCCGCAGCGAGGCTCCGGTGTTATGCATGCCCTCCAAAAAGGAAATCATACCGTTTCCAAACCTAACTGTGCCGTACAAATCATTGAAATGTCTGTGAGTTTTTGGCTTTACGCTGTGCACGCTCCCGCGAGGTGCAGCAACCATGCATAACACGGCGCATGTGAACTGTCCCCCCCCCCCCCCCCCGTTGACAGTTCACGAGCATGCTACCCCCCCCCCCCCTCGTCAGAGTTGTGTAAAGGCCGACGGGTAATTCTGGATTTTGACAGAAGTTTTACGATACTGTCCGTCAAAATGACGGGCAGTGAAAAAGTCTAGCGCAACCTCTGATACTGATATACACCTGAACATCAGCAGGAGAGGACTCTTTAAAGTAGGGACACTACATACTGATATACACCTGAACATCAGCAGGAGAGGACTCTTTAAAGTAGAGACACTACATACTGATATACACCTGAACATCAGCAGGAGAGGACTCTTTAAAGTAGGGACACTACATACTGATATACACCTGAACATCAGCAGGAGAGGACTCTTTAAAGTAGGGACACTACATACTGATATACACCTGAACATCAGCAGGAGAGGACTCTTTAAAGTAGAGACACTACATACTGATATACACCTGAACATCAGCAGGAGAGGACTCTTTAAAGTAGGGACAATACATACTGATATACACCTGAACATCAGCAGGAGAGGACTCCTTAAAGTAGAGACACTACATACTGATATACACCTGAACATCAGCAGGAGAGGACTCTTTAAAGTAGAGACACTACATACTGATATACACCTGGACATCAGCAGGAGAGGACTCTTTAAAGTAGGGACACTACATACTGATATACACCTGCACATCAGCAGGAGAGGACTCTTTAAAGTAGAGACACTACATACTGATATATACCTGAACATCATCAGGAGAGGACTCTTTAAAGTAGAGACACTACATACTGATATACACCTGAACATCAGCAGGAGAGGACTCTTTAAAGTAGAATCTTAACAAGGTTTTGTGTAAATATGATTTGCTTCCTGTCTCTCTTTCTCTGTCTCCAGGCAGTAACTCATCGGTGAAGATGTCGGAGCGAACGAGCAGCAGTCGGGAAAAAGAGCGAGAGCGGGAAAAGGAGAAGGGAGGGAGTGAAGGAGGAGCAGCGGCGGCAGGAGGAGGAGGAGGCGGCGGAGGAGGAGGGAAAGAGGCGGAGAAAAGGAAGAGGAGTCGAGCTGCGGAGAAACTTCTGTCGTCTTCCAACCCTGCGAGCCCGGGGGGAGCCAAGAGGAGACGCACCTGAGAGGTGGACAAAAAGAGACAAAGTGTGTGGTGGAAATGGGGAGGAAACTGCAGTTAAAAAAGAAGTGAAGAAGAATCTAACGTCAGGAAAATGGACCCTGTGAGCTGTGTTTGCCCGCCGCACTGCAAACAGGGAAACTGGAGGAAGTGGAGGAGGCGCTTCCTGTGTTCCACACGATGCTGCCCAATATCCCACCGCAACAAAGCGTGTCGTTCAATTTTTATTTTATCTTTTTATTCATTTGTTCAGGGTGTGTTTGATTTAATCTGGGTCATTTTTACAGTGTTCTTACAGCCGCTTTAAAAAAAACATTCATAATTGCACTTCTTTAACACTGTCAGAATCATGAGGTATCGTCGTCGTTTCTGTCAAAAAACGGCCGCCTACATTACCCACAATGCAACTCAACAGCCAACAATTTGCCTAGAGGTTTGAGGTGTGTTATGCTAGTGGCGGCTAAGGCAGAGATCTGGTAATCTCACCTCTTTCCAGATTTTTTTACTTTTTAAACTCGTAGTCTTTGTCCTCTGACGCTGACCCACTTGAGGACATTTATTAGATACTCCTTCTGGAAAAAACGTTATACTTCTTTCAAAACATCTGCAGTCGAGCTTCACAACCTCTGGAAACTAACTGAGCTGGATAGAGCATGGATGTTCTCTTTCGTGCAAGAAAACATGAATTCCATAATCTCCTTTAGAGTTTAATATCTCTACAGTAATATAAAATACTACAATGTGGAATCGGAGTTCAATATTCTTTGTTTTTAAAAGTCAACAGGATCTATCAGTTCTATCTCAAGGTAACACACGTCATTTTAAGAAAGGTTGGTGCATAATTGTTTTTCCTGATTGCTATGATTATTTTATTCAACATGATTTGGAGTGGGAGAGACCAGAGGAAGACTCGGCTCGCCTGAAGTCAGCTAAGTCCCACGTGTCACGGTTTTTGAGGTTTTTATCGTCTGACTTAAATATAATGCAATAAATCTCAGCGGTCATATTTTCTTTATTCTCCAATTATGGATATTATAACATTTTGTAAGTTTATTGAGTATTTTGTTTTGTCTTATTTTCTGATGCTGACAGTGACTGCATAGGGGTCAATGTCACATTATGCTATTGCTAAATATATATATATATAAACTATATATATTTAGCTTTTCAGTCTCAACTAACAGGGAAATTACACGCTGTTCCCTTTCGTTTTTCAGCAACATGTTAATTTATTGATGTTTGAGGCTGTTGTGTCATTAAAGATGATCAGTAACGTCTCCGCCTTGCATTATTCAACCGTGGGAAGTAAATAAGTACTTTATTTATGTACAATTGAGGTACTTCAGTATTTTCATTTGATCCCACTTTATACTTTTCCTGCGCTACATTGCAAAGAGGAATATTTTGCCCTTTACTTCAATATGTATCAGCCAGCTACTTTACAGATGAACATGTTGTATACAACAGATAATCATTTAAAACAAGAAGATGCATTTTATATATTAAAGTAATTCAATGATTCACAGTTAGACCAACTTCTACGTTAAAATTATGTTTATGCACCAGTAATAGTTGTGAATTATTGAAGTCGTGTTCATAACTGACAATTTTACTTTATTTAAGAAACTTTACTATGGAAATCTGCACTTCTATTGCAATTTTCATGGTTTCTCCTTTTTTTATGTCAAGGATTTAAATGCTTGTTCCACCGCAAATAACCAAGGATCTCTGCCACAAACCTTTCAAAAGATGGAGGTTTAGAAAAGTAACATTCAAATATTAAAACGTAACACGCATTTTCCCCTCTTCTTACAAAGTTTCAAAATCAATTTATTCAAAATATCAAAGCTAATTAATATGATGTCTTTGCTCCTGATAACACATCATGTCAAAATGAAATCAATACAGTCGAGCTTTATTTTGAAATGGAACTTCCACAGATTGAAAAGTGTTGAAACGATTGTTAAATGTCCCAATAAAGTGCCTAGAGGCAGCTGCAGTGTGATCATGTGACCACAGGGGGGCGCTGTCCTCCTGCTGTGAGACGAAATCACACTTCATAATAAAAAGTGACCTGAGCAATTTATTGTTTTTGGCATCAATTTGATCAGAAGGGCAAAACTAAGAGGGGCTGCTCCTACATTATGTATACATGTTAAACCTTTCAGATATAACGTTTTGAAAGTCCTTTGGAGACTGTGTGGTTCAGCAAATCAGTAAATAACAAATAACAGAGATAAATAATTTAAACGTGAGGTGAAGTGAGAATGTGAAAGGTCAGGTGAAGGTCATAGGCTTTGATTCCTCTCATCTCACATCCTCTCCTTAGTGCTGCCTTTTTCTTCCTCCTCATGTCAACACATGATTTTTCACATCTCGTAAACACATCAACAGATGGATGATGGCTTTATATTTTACCGAACAAGAAATCAATACATCAGACACTGATTCACATAAACACATATCATTTCATTCCAAAAAGGTGCTTGAATATTTGTGTTTGTCTCTCTTCACTTAAAATCAATTGAAAACAAAGGACACAAAAGTTATGATTGATGAAAGTAGTAAATCGGTCAGATTTGACCCGAAGACAACAGGAGGGTTAAATGACAATGCAAAACACTTTTCCATTAATTGCACGTTGTCCTCAATGAACGCAGCTTGGATAAACATTGATGGCTTCTCTACACAGAAGATAAGCCATGATCATTTTTTTCCCCAACTCATCACTAGATTTCTAGCAGATTTCCCACACTTTTTTGGCTGGCGAGCTACTTTTGAAATGACCAGCTCACCGAGGTCTACCAACCAAAAATAAAATCCCAAATTGCAAGGGTTGCTGAATAACACGTTTTATTTATACATGGGATAATAGGGCTGCAACGACTAATTTGATAATCGATTAATCTATCGATTAATCGACTATTCGGACTATTACTGTATGCCTTGCACAATTTCTCAAACGCTCTTATTTAGCCATCAACTTTTAGATTTAGCTTGAGGTTGTTTTAGGCATGTGGAAACTAACAAAGACGACAATAAAGAGGAATACTTGATTCAAAAATACATATATTATTAAATTAACTTAACAAATTGTGAACAAAATTAACATTGCTTTTTATTTAAATTAAATAAATAATATTTCACATCAAAAGAAACAACAATGTTTTAACAAATCGTATTAAATAATCTGATGACAGAACTGTAAACAGAATAGATGAGAGTAACACCTACGTCACTTCCGGGCAACAATTACGGCCCCCCCCCCCAACGCTGTCATTTGAATGGCGGTCAATACAAATTCTGAAGTTTTTGCCAATGCGATCAAATTTTTTTGAAAACCGTGGATTTTTGGATCTTCAAAGAGCTCGATTACGATGGCCAGTCAGGCAAACAATTACATTCGATCATTGGTAATCGACAATCGGTCTTGATATATGGTTAAATTAAAATCAGTAGGCGAGGCTGTAATTTCTCCAGCTGTTACTCTCATGAGCGAGGCAGAACATAATAGTTTTATCATGCCAAAAAGCTGCTGTGTCGTTTATTGCACCTCAAACATTAAAAATAATCCAGAGTTACGTGTTTCTGTACTTCGTCTAAGAAGAAAGGACAGTAAAGGAAGAGCTCTGTGGCTTCAGGCTCGATCGCCATTCAAATGACAGCGTTGTTTCCCCAAAAAGTGGGCGGGGCCGTAAAGTGACGTAGATGTTACTCTCATCTATGAAAATCGATAGCCTACTGCTATATTTAACCATATATCGAGCCCGATCGTCGATTTCTAATGGCTTAATGCAATTGTTTGCCTGTCTGGCCATTGGAACCGGGCTCTTTGAAGATCCAAAAGTCTCCGGTTTTCTTTCATTTCTGATCCGATTGACAAAAACTTCAGAATTTGTATTGACCGCTGTTCAACTGACAGCGTTGTTTTCCCCAAAAAGTGGGCGGAGCCGTAATTTTTGCCCGGAAGTGACGCATTTGTTACTCTCATCTATAGCTGAAACTTTAACAAAATAAAGAATAACTCTGTTACCTCCTTTATTTTTGGTTGGTAGACCTCGGTGAGCTGATCATTAGCCCATGTAATGTAGTTAACTCCGTGTGTTGCTGCTAGCATACAAGCCAGCGCCAGTCTATATGGCGCCGATACAAGCTAGCATACAATACCTGACGTGGAAACGTTACTCGTGGTTGGGGCTACAGAGCTGCTAGAAAGAGAGTCGAACCCGGTGCATTCCTCCGTCTGAATGTGGTGCACTTTTGCTAAATGTTTAGACAAATTGCTCGTGTTACCGCCCTTACATGCTAAACACTCTTGGCAACGAGCATTGTCCACCTCAAGACGGGTAACATTTAACCACACCTTGGAACGCTTCTCTCCGCCATCTCCTCCGTCCGTGTGTTGCTGCATATAGCAGCTGCGTGTGTGTAAACTGCCCCGCCCCCTCGCACACAGACGGGGGAGAGAGATACAGGTCGAAAATACACCGACCATAGACGAATTGTTGTGTCTTTTTGCATGTTAGAAACGAGTTGGCGACACTAAGACTGCGAGATAATGTTTCTGTAGCAATAATACATGATCTTTCTCTTTCTCAACTCGCTAGGAAGTGCAAGCATTCATGCATTATTAACTGCAAACCCGACGCGAAAGTACTTACCCCCGTCAGGCAAAATAGACCGAAGGAGTATGATCGTCTTGGTCTTATTGTTAGTGGGAGACATCCATCTGAATCCGGGCCCGGTGCAGACAAGAAGCCAGTCCTGCAGGCTCGAGGAGCTAGCATCACAACTAGCATCACAACTAGCATCTCTTCCGCTGCAGCAACAACTACGCGACGACAACAGAGACCGTGGAGACAGCGGAGACCGAGGAATTAACGGAGACTTCGACATTCCCCCGGGGACGCCTCGGCAGACAAACACGCATGAGGCAGTGACGAGAGGAAGAGAACCGAGATCCGAGGGAACAAATATCTGCCATGTTGTTAGCCACCCTGCTAGCATATCAACGGCTAAAGCTACAACGGAGCCTCCCTCCCCCCACCACCACCGCTCCAAACACCACGGCAGGCCGCAAGCCGGTTGCTGTAACGGACAAAGACAAATATCTGCAAGCTGACGACATTGTGCATTTAAGCAACAAAAATGGACTACATATTTTTCATCTGAACACTAACAGCCTGAGACACAAACTGGCTGAACTCAGGCAGCTATTCATGAACGGTAAGGCAAGCATATTATGCTTTTCTGAGACCAAATTGGACAATTCCATTACAGATTCAGAGATTGAAATTGAAGATTATCTTGTAGTGAGAAGGGACAGGAACGTGAATGGAGGTGGTGTCTGCATGTACAGTTTCATAAAAGTCAGTCAATGCTTTCCAAAAGCACGAGCAGTGAACTCCAGGCCCACGTGACTGAACTAAAAATTGAAAGAAACAGACTAAGAAATGATGTAAGCTCCATGATCAAAACTGCCAAAAAGAATTTCATCAATGTCAAAACTGAGGAAAACAAAAATAAACCCTGTGAACTTTGGAAATTACTCAATAACCAGCTTGGCTGCAGTAAAAAACTCAAACCGAGATTTTCTAACTTAAACATAAAGACAGATAACAGGCTCATCACAGACAAACTGGATGTGGCCAAGTACTTGAACATTTTTTTCACAAACATAGCCACAACTCTTGTAAATAAATTACCCTCCCACTCAGGGCTTTTTGGAGTAGATCACATCATGACCTACTACAAAAACCTAGGGGTACGCAAAGATGATTTCAGTCTAGCAAGGGTAACAACAGCAGAGGTACTCATTAAACTGAGCGCCCTCCAACCTAACAAGGCCACTGGCCACGACAATATCCCCTCCAAATTCCTCAGAGACACAGCAACCGCCATCTCACCAGTCATAGCTCACATAATTAACCTCTCCATAAAACAGGGAAAAGTACCCAAAGACTTCAAAATTGCAAGAGTAACCCCCCTGCACAAAAAGGGCAGCAAATTGGACCCAGGCAACTACCGCCCTGTTTCTATACTTACCTCCATCTCGAAAGTCATGGAAAAAATAGTATATGAACAGGTCGAAAAGTACCTCGCGGAAAATAAACTAATCTATGAATTTCAATCTGGCTTTAGAACATCCCACTCCACTGACACATGCCTTCTTTATTTGAGCGACCACATCAAACAAGAGGTGGACGAGGGCAAGTACTGCGGCATGGTGATGCTGGACCTACAAAAGGCTTTCGACACTGTCAATCACCCCATTCTGATTGACAAGCTAAAAGCAATTGGTTTTGATAAACTATCGGTGAGCTGGATGCAATCCTACCTGGAGGGGAGAGAACTGATGGTGGAGGTAAACGGTACTCTGTCCCCCCCCCTCCCAGTGAGCTGTGGTGTTCCACAAGGAAGCATATTAGGTCCGTTACTGTTCCTCATTTATGTAAATGACATGTCATCAGCATGTGACTGCAACTTGTTCCTGTTCGCGGACGACTCAGCCCTGCTGGTCCCTGACAGGAACAGGTTGCAGGTTGAAAAAACCCTCAGCTCCGAGCTCGGCAGAATCTGCACCTGGCTCGCCGATAATAAATGATCATTACACCTGGGTAAAACAGAGTCCATTCTCTTCGGTTCGAAACATAATCTCAGCAAATCCGACGACTTCTCAGTTGCAGTGGGCGACATTATTGTCACAAGTAAGAAGGAAATTACATACCTAGGATCTATTCTTGAGGCAAACCTCTCCTGTGACAAAATGGCATCCAATGTAATAAAAAAAGTCAATCAAAGAACTAGATTCCTATACCGGATCTCCTCTCTGGTAAACAAAAACACCCTGAAAACTCTGGCAGGAGCACTCATTCAAGGGTACTATGACTATGCTTGCACGTCATGGTACCATAGCACCTCCAAGGCGCTAAAAATAAAACTTCAAACATCGCAAAATAAACTGGTCAGACTACTGCTTGACCTGGTCAGACTACTGCTTGACCTTTCATCTAGAACCCACCTCACCTCTGCCCACTTTGACAACCTAGGATGGCTTAGAGTAGACGACAGAGTACAGCTACTTGCAATGGGCCTGGTCTACAAGATCCACTACACCTCTATGGTACCCATGTACATGTCAAAATTCTTCCCAAAGGTCAAGGAATACCATGATCATAACACCAGAGGGAGCTCCACAAATCATGTGAAACCCAGATTTGGCACAAAAAAGGGGGAATACACGTTTCGCAATTATGCCACATCAAGGTGGAACGCTCTTCCCACAACTGTAAAGGAAAGTAAAACTATACTTACCTTCAAAACCTCTCTTAAAGAGCACCTTCGGGGGAGAGCATTGCAAAACTGGCCCCGGTAATGGTACAAATCTCAACCTGTCGTTCAATGGACAGCTTCCCCCCCCCCCATCTATGTATATACTCGCATTTTAGACTCTGTTACTAACTGTATATCTGTAGACTTGGTATGTCTTAAATGTCCGGTTAGGATGTATTAGAACGAAATCTAAAATGAAAATTGTAAACAAGCAATCTGTATGTAAAAAACCACCTGTATGTAAATTGTAAATAAGCCATCTGTATGTCAAATATGTCTTAAATGATATGATGAATTGGAAATGGGGGACCCTGATGTAAACAAGACGAAAGTCTTTCTCTGGTCTGCATCCCCTTAACAATTGTATGTTTTGAGCTGTAGCCTACTGTACTGTACCCAATATACAAGCTGTTAATAAACTTTTCAATCAATCAATCTACTCGGAGGGAAGTCGCTGTCATATGCCTTGTGAACACTCCGATAATGCCTCTCCACGTTACCTTTCTTTGGCAGAGCGACGCTTGCTTTACAAATAAGGCAAATAACCTTTGAATGTGAATGTTTTCCCGGCACTTGACTGATTTTGTATCGCTTTGCATTCTGGGTTAACAAACTGGAAAGCGATAGGTCGCTTTTTCTGTCAATCAAGTAAACTCCTGAATTAAGTGGCAGGGGGGCCAAGGGAGGAGGGTTCAAAACCTGTTTTGTCTATTTACGATTATGAATGACTCGCGATCTACCAGCATTGCCCCCGCGGTCGTCGACGTACTGGGCACCTCTGCGCTAGACCAACGAGCCATGACAAAAGGCTATTTCTTGGTCTTACCAACGATAGCCTGCTTAAATGACAATGCAAAACACTTTTCCATTAATTGCACTATGCCTTGGATGAAAATGTACGGCTTCTCTACACAGAAGATGAGCCTTCATCATTTTTGCCCCAACTCAACACTAGGGCTGTTTCTCAATCTCGAGGATGCTGGCTTGGTAGTCGCGTACTTCCAAGTCACTTCCTTCAGGAACGAAGCAAGTATGCTTCCAAGCCAAGGCTTCGGAAAACGAAGAAGAATGGAACAGGCTAACAAGTGTGCCACTCTCTCTAATGGTTTCAACATAAACTGTACCGAAAATAAATTCCTCACGATGTCTATCTAATTATGAACTTGCTTTACTTTCACGGAACACATTTTTGGTGATAACAAATGTAACAAAGTAACATATTTACCAACACATAACATGTTCTACGCCACTACATACTTACATTTAAATGTGTGCTGCGTCGGTTCAGCCATTCTCCACAAGGGTTTTTGAAATTGGCCCGTGCGCAAAGCATTGTGGGGATTTTAAGGACGTGAAGTCTACCCATGTGCAGCCTCGAAATTTCCCCCAAACCAAGGATGTGGCCTCGGTGGATTTCCAAGTATGCTGGACATTGGAACGGTCCTGCTGCGCCACTTGATGACGTAGCATCCTTGAAATATTGGTTTGGAAGCCAGTATCCTCGATATTGAGAAACGGCCTAGGTATCTAGGAGGGCACAGTATGGGTCAAATTATTAAGTACACATTGCTTCCAACTAACCATATTTGATACCTAAACTAAACCTGTTCCACACCTATGTAGATGTCGTGGGCTCGTCCGGGATTTGAACCCAGGACCTCTCGCACCCGAAGCAAGAATCATACCCCTAGACCAGGGGTGGTCAACCAGTCAGAGGTTAAGAGCAACATTTTTTCTATGTTACTGCAAAGAGCCACATCAAACACACAGTCACTGATACCGCTTGTTTCAGTTTTTTGTTTTCTGGAGACAAGATTTCAACCACGTCACTGATGCATTTTTGTGGCATTGGGATATATATTTTTTAAATCCTCTGGAGCAGAGAGAGGAGCTGTGGATTATTGATGAATGCATCAGTGTTTCTTAGGGTCAAAAACACTAAACTCACAACTTAAAATGAAAGTGTTTAGTTTATTTAATTAAAGAGCACATGTTCAATGTGAAAAGTGACAGTAGTTATAGATTATTTGCAATTTGGTGCTATATATATATTAAAAAAAAAATATATATATATTTTTTAAACACCTTGAATTTCAGGGGGGGCGCGGGGCTCCGTTGGCGGGGCGCAGCGCCCCTCCAAGACAATGGTAGGGGAAACACTGGATAGTGTTTAATCAACGATAGGTTTCCCCCCCCCTCATAGGTGATTAGTTCACTGCATCGCAGGTATTATTGTGATTGGCTCTTGGGCCACATCAAAATTAGACGCGCTGTCATCCTCTCATACTGACACCTGACACCACACATACACACGTAGGGAGAGCCGGGACGAAAGTAACACGGGACGAAAGTAACACGGGACAAAAGTAACGGAGCGATTTTATCCGAACCCAAACAACTTTGACCAGCCAAATCACGTCAGAATTATCAGCATTCAGTACTTAACAGACCTACTCAATATCAGGATTAACTGTCAGGAGTAGCTAGTGTTGTCACGATACCAACATTTTGGTTTCGATACCAAGTAAAGAATTGCGATTCCGATTATTTTTCGATACTTTTCTTAAAAAAAGGGAAACAGTCTTAAATGTAATTATTGTGCTTTATTTCACAGCAGAACCATAACCATAACACAAACTTTTAAACAATGTGAACAATAAATAAAATAAATGACAAGAATTAAAACATATCTTACAGACAGGCCTCGTGGTGTCCGTAGGCTTGCCCTCACTGTCAGAGATATAGCTAAAATACTTCCAAATGTCGCTTCTGGCGTCTTTTTTGTCAACAAGCCGAGGCGCAGCGGCAGTTGCACTCCCACTTGCAGCCATGCTTCTCGTTTTCTCACATGCTCTGGCAGCTAGCGGGTGCACGAGAGAGGGGAGGGACTTAAAGCGTGCACGAGAGGGGAGGGACTGCAGGCACGGCTGCAGTGCAGGGAGTGGAAGCAGAGCGCTGAACACACACGGCTCTTATTAAAACGGCGCTTTCTCACCGGAGTACTTTTCCCCGTCATTCTTAAAGTACCGATACTAATGAAACGGAGGAATCGTAACGTTTTTAACGGCAGGGTATCGCGGTACCTTTCAAGTATCGGTACACCGTGCGGAGTCAGTGTCTCTCCCCCAAACTCACACACATAGAATTCGATATGAACTGAAGAGCCGCATGAAACTAGGCAAAGAGCCGCATGCGGCTCGAGAGCCGCGGGTTGGCCACCCCTGCCCTAGACCAACGAGCCATGACGATAGGCAATTTGTATCTCTTCCCCACGACAGCCTGCTTAAATGACAATGCAAAACACATGTCCATGAATTGCACTTCGTCCTCAATGAACACAGCTTGGATAAACAAGTATGGCTTCTCTACACAGAAGATGAGCTTTGATCATTATTTCCCCCAACTCATCACTAGATTTCTAGCTATGCACAGTATTGGTCAAATTGTGAAGTCCACATTGCTTCCAACAAACTTTTTTTGCTACCTAAACTTAACCTGTTCCACATCTTTGAAGACATCCTGGGCTCGTCCGGGATTTGAACCCGGGACCTCTCGCACCCAAAGCGAGAATCATACCCCTAGACCAACGAGCCATGACAAAAAGCAATTATTTCACCTTACCAACGATAGCCTGCTTAAATGACATCGCAAAACACTTTTACATTCATTGCATTATAACTCAATAAACAAAGCTTGGATGAAAATGCATGGCTTCTCTACACAGAAGATGAGTCTTGGTCAGTTTGTGCCCCTACTAAACACTAGGTTTCTAGCAGGGCACAGGATTGGTCAAATTGGGAAGTAGACATTGCTTAAAAAGAATAATTGTTGATACCTAAACTAAACCTGTTGTAGATGTCGTGGGCTCGTCTTGGATTTGAACCCGGGACCTCTCACAACCTAAGCGAGAATCATACCCCTAGACCAACGAGCCATGACGAAAGGCAATTTTTCTGTCTTCCCCACGACAGCCTGCTTAAATGACAATGCAAAACACATTTCCATTAATTGCACTTTGTCCTCAATGAACACAGCTTGGATAAACATGTAAGGCTTCTCTTCACAGAAGATGAGCTTTGATCATTATTTGCCCCAACTCATCACTAGATTTCTAGCTATGCACAGTATTGGTCAAATTGTGAAGTCCACATTGCTTCCAACGAACTTGTTTTGCTACGTAAACTTAACCTGTTCCTCATCTTTGAAGACATCCTGGGCTCGTCCGGGATTTGAACCCGGGACCTCTCGCACCCTAAGCGAGAATCATACCCCTAGACCAGGGGTGGGGAACCTCCGGCCCCCGGGCCGTATACGGCCCGCGAGACAATTCAATACGGCCCTCGAGGTAACTCACGCAAAAAAGAAAAAAATTAAGAAATCTAGACCGCAAAATAATTAAACAAGCGAGTGCCTGTTTTTCCTGGCCAAGGTCAGGGTCCTTGAACACAACACGAGCCTAACGTGTCATCACGTGGTATATGTCTCGTCCGACAGGGGTTTAGAGCTGCCAGAGAGCACCAGGACGTCGCTCCGGGCCGGGACGTCACAAATGTCAGTAGCCACAAGGAGCCGTACACATGCCGCAGTTTTTTGCGTGTCTGTGTCTTAGTTGTAAACCCAGTGGCGATCTGTTCATCTGTCATACTGATCATACAGTCAATAACTTTGTTGTTATTAGCATCTGGTTAGCTAGCTATGCTAACGAATATAAGAAGCTTTTTCTCCAACCAGTGAGGTAGGCACATCTTTATATGATCATTATAGTTATAAAAAAAATAAGAGAATAAAGTAAACAGGTATAAAATACTATATGACAGTCAAAAAAAGTCGTTATTAATAAACAAGAATACAGTTTGAAAGGGAAGTGGTTTAGTAAAATATCCATAAAGAAAAATAAAATCTGCTTACAGTTCTGTTTCATATGGGTGTTGAGAGATGTATTCATAGATCTCTTAATGTTGCTCTCAAAGTGCACCAGATTGATGCTTTTAACTTCAACATTAAAAAAAAAAAATCACTTAAATCATATTCACATGGATAGGAAACTAAATTGCACACATCTTGTGTCCATATCTTTCTGTTTTGGTGGTCATGCCACAATCGTGCACACGCGAGTCATGGTAAGATATCTGGATTAAGAGGTTGCTTTTTCTTTGCACAGCATGAAAGAAAGGCCAAATGAATGGGCTGTGATTTTAGTATTTTTAAGCAGAGCTCAATAATTTGTACGGCCCTCGGAGGATGTTGAAAAATTGAAATGGCCCTTGAGAGGAAAAAGGTTCCCCACCCCTGCCCTAGACCAACGAGCCATGACGAAAGGCAATTTTTCTGTTTTCCCCACGACAGCCTGCTTAAATTACAATGCAAAACACTTTTCCATTAATTGCACTTTGTCCTCAATGAACACAGCTTGGATAAAAATGGATGGCTTCTCTACACAGAAGATGAGCCTTTATCATTATTTGCCCCAACTCATCACTAGATTTCTAACACAGTATTGGTCAAATTGTGAAGTCCACATTGCTTCCAACAAACTTTTTTTGCTACCTAAACTTAACCTGTTCCACATCTTTGAAGACATCCTGGGCTCGTCCGGGATTGGAACCCGGGACCTCCCGCACCCTAAGCGAATCATCATACCCCAGACCAACGAGCGAGGCCATGAGTGGCCCTGCCTGTATTGTAATGCAGGCTTGAGTGCCCACTGAGACCTGTGTAACAGGTTCACGTGAGCAGATCTGAGATTTAAAAGCTCTCAAAAGCGCAGTTTTATCTACAATAACTACAGAACAATTATACAGAGTAGAATAAATGAAACAGAGAAGTATAATTAAACAAGAATATAACTTACAGTGGTTGCTGCGTCAATAGGTATTGTCGTCACCCGGTCTAGATGCATATCAACATCCACAGTAGGACGTTCTGTGACGTGGATATGTACCTCTATGAAGAGAAGAGAAAGAGCTTCAGCGTCATATAAAGTGAGGTCAAATGTGTCTGTGTGTCTGTCTGTCTGTCTCTCTCTCTCTGTGTGTGTGGTGTGTGTGTGTGTGTGTGTGTGTGTGTGTGTGTGTGTGTGTGTGTGTGTGGGTGTGTGTCAGTCTCTCTGTCTCTGTATGTCTATGTGTGTGTGTGTGTGTGTGTGTGTGTGTGTGTGTGTGTGTGTGTGTGTGTGTGTATGTGTGTGTGTGTGTGTCTGTCTGTCTGTCTGTCTCTGTGTCTGTCTGCTGGTTTCTGTGTGTGTTACAGCTTCAATAAGTTGTTTTTTATGGTGTGAAATACTCAGTATTCAGAAGCATTACCTCTACTACTAGTAGACACATATTGTCAAAATACTTAATTACAAGTACATGCTAGTACTCTAAATCTTACTTAAGGAAAAGTACAAAAGTATTATCAGTTAAATGTACCAGTTAAAGTAGCATAACATGGTAATACTCAAGTGAAGTAGTATCTCAAAGTTGTACTTAAGTAAAGTACTTGAGTAAATGTATTTAGTTACTTCCCACCTCTGAGTGTGTAACATACTGTGTACAGCAGCAGGGACAGTCTTTTCAATACGTTTTGAATGTCTCATAATTTAGCATTCATGGGCTGTTCAGTGACAGTCACCTTCTGACTGTGTGGTTTATTTGTGTGAGTAATTAGCCCTGATGAACAACCTGCTGCAGGCACATAGGGGGGTGTTTGCATGCCAAGCTTTGCCTCTCTGGAACACTAACGATCCAGTTAATAAGAAGTCTGACATTTATCTCAAAAGTTCAGAAAAAACAACAACTTTTTCCATTTAATTTTCTTATTCTGAAAAGCCTTTTTATAAAGACATCAAGTGCAGTTTCTTATTTTAGGTTGTAAATCTACAAATGAGGCATTATAAGGCTGACTTATTGTTGAATTTAAGAGAAATCTACCAATGCAAATAGACCAAGTAATTATAATAAACACCTATATTATTATAATTTTGAATGTTATGTATTTCACTAGTCTGAATGTACTAGTGGTCAAGGCACGTTTATTTTAATTATTCAGCACATTTGAACACGAGGCAATATATATAAAATAAATAATATATATTGACACATTTTATGGTAAAAACACACATCCTTAGAAGAGCGTGTATGATTCATTTATAATGACTTCCATCAATTGTATTTCCAGCTGCTTGCAACAGTAATACATCTCAGCATCAGCTTTAATTTCTAGCAGTGTGTCATGTCTTTCGTACATGCACTGATACTTTTAGTTGATAAATCTTTGAATATATTACCTGATACGTTTTTTAAGTGATCTGTGTCCATGTATCAGCTGTCATTATGCATCATATGTTTGTTAAGATGCAGTGAGAGTAGTAATATATCTAACCATGATATGTGCACTTTTGTACATCTCTTTCTAAGGCTTCAACTGGTACTTATAAAACCATATAATTAGGGCCCGAGCACGGAGCGCTAGGACCCGACGGCGTCCTAGCACGAAGTGCGAGACACCTATAGTTATTGGTGGAATTCTTATTTTTCTGCCAGCGTTTCCTGTTTTTGAGGCCTTTAGGACGCTGACAAAGTTGTATAATTTTGCACGGACGCCAGGACTGGTGAAAAATACAGTATTCTGGAGTCAATGAGTTCAAATTGTCCAACGTGCTCGCTAGCGCCACCTATGAAAAACCCATTTCGGAATAAATTTACAAAGTCGCACCGTAACTCCGAATGACATGACATTTTGCACACATATCCAGGTGGACCTGTTCTACAAATAATCCTATTGGAACCCTGAGCTCCGCCTACATTTTTATTCTTCTAAATTAGCATAATGTTCAAAACAGTGAAATATTCACTTAAATTAAAAATGTTGATTTGTTTACACTAAACTTAGTGTACATCATCGGTGGAGGGTCATACACATTACCCTAGGAGAAGAGCATGTTCAAACGATAAATATTTCTGCCATGAATTAAAACGTACTCGCAAAAAGGCGGGGCTTAGAAATATATGCTCATAACTCATCAACAATGTATCCATTCACCACAGATGTTGGTGGATAGGTTCAGTCTGTCTTGGGGAATAGGCACACCAAAGCATTTTCATTTTGGACTATAGGGGGCGCCAAAAACACCACCAATTTATAACTCAAGAGTGGATGGACTAATCTTTTTTTTTTTTTTACACATACTCTCGGGGTGGCTACAAACTCAGATTTAAAGGGACGCAACAAATGCAGAATGTGGGCGTGGCCTATAAAAAAAACAATTGCCTATACATTTTCTTTAAATTGCGATAGCATAAAATGAGCTTCGGACGCAAAACTTGGGACACACGTCAGAGCCCATGACCTTTTCGAGAATGTAAAATAAAAACGTACATTTTCTAAAACACTGCTCACTAGCGCCCCCTATTGTGTGGTAGTCACATATAGTTTCTCAGAACTTCACGAATTTTGGCAAAGACATTGCTCATGGAATTGCGGACATATTTGTAAATAGATTACATTAGCCCCGCCCCCAAGGAAGTCGGCCATTTTGAAAAATGTGCGTTTTTTTATGCATTTTAAGCACATTCTTGCGCACTCCTCCTAGGGGAATGATCGGAAAAATTCCAATCCAGGACACGTTCAGCCCCTATCCAATATGATACTTAATTGAGGAGCACATTTTTGAAAAATTACTGGTGGAGGTCGTAAGCTAACAGCTAATACACCATTTTTGACGATTTACATGTCGCAGATTACTCCAAACTACTCGGATATAGTTATTCCGATATTCACGAATCGCTGTATACATATTGCTATTATGATTGCACATATATTTCAAATTGCCTTTCATTAGCCCCGTCCCCCAGAAAGTCGGCCATTTGGAAAAATGTGCGTTTTTCAGCCATTTTACGCACGTTCTTGCGAACTCCTCCTAGGGGAATGATCAGAAAAATTCCAATGCAGGACAGGTTTAGCCCCTATCCAATAGGATACTTAATTGAGGAGCACATTTTTGAAAAATTACTCGTGGAGGTCGTAAGCTAACAGCGAATACACCATTTTTGACGATTCACATGGCGCAAATTGCTCCAAACTGCTCGCATATAGTTTTTCCGATATTCACGAAACGCTGTATACACATTACTATTATGATTGCACACATATTTAAAATTGCCTTCCATTAGCCCCGCCCCCCAGGAAGTCGGCCATTTTCAAAAATGTGCGTTTTTCATGCATTTTAAGCACATTCTTGCAAACTCCTCCTAGGGGAATGATCGGAAAAATTCCAATCCAGGACAACTTCAGCGCCTACCCAATGTCATGCTACATTGAGAAGGAATAGTCCTTCGCTCAAACGGGGAGCTCGTAGGCTAACGGAGAATGTACAATTTTTGACCAATTATATGTCAGATAAGCTACTGAGACCTGCCTGTCTGCCTGGCACATCAACTCTCTCACACACACACACACACACACACACACACACACACACACACACACACACACACACACACACACACACACACACACACACACACACACACACACAACACACACACACACACACACACACACACACACACACACACACACACACACACACCTACTGTTAGTCCAACAACGCCCTTTGCTGGCGGCATATTCATTACAAAAGACACCTATACACTCCCTAACCCTAACCCTAACCCTAACCCTAACCCTAACCCTAACCCTACTGTTTATTTGTAGATATCTCCTAAAGCCTACAAATAAAGTGTGACATGTAGGCTTGTTACATTTGTTATTGAACGATATATATTATACACACTGTTCTGCTTTCTGCACTGACCTCAGCAGCTGTTCTCAATGTAAACATCGCGTCACAATGAAAGCAGTTGTGTTGAGAAAAAAAATAGCCTAACATCCAGGGGACATGTGATTAGTGAGTAAACAAACGGTTAAGGGAAGAAAGTCTGATGCACATTTGATCATCTCAAATAACTTATAATCACAACGGGAACAGTTTGCAGAGCTGTGCTTCGTTGACAGAAGTCCAGCCATGCGTCACACCTCTTTTAAACATCACTGTTGGTTGAAATCGTCTCAGGAGAATACTTCAGTGTACCCTCGGTTATAGCTCCTCTGGAGACACTCCTCTCTCCTCTAAATCAGTGTATCCTCGGTTACAGCTCCTCCAGACAGCCTCCTCGATAATCGATCCTCGACGAGCCTTTAGAGAAATTTGTTTTACTTTCGACATCCGTTTCCGGGTCGCTGCCGGAGGACCTGGGAGTCTGGGACGCGAAAATTATAGAAATGAGAAACGGCTCATTTCCCAGGACTCGCGCGCGTCTGCTTGACGCCGGGACGACCGGCCGCCCTCCCCGACAAGCGCACGGACGCGAGGGCCCGCTCATCACTGCGCGCACAAGTGCGACCGCAGTTTTAATTATTTTTGATTCTCTGAGCTTTTTGATTGATCTTCTACTCTGTAAAATGTCAGAAATAATGAAGAAACGACCATCATAATGTCCTTAGCCAAATGAAAGGTCTTTAAAAATGTCTTGTTCATTCTGAAAAATATGACATTTACAAAAGAAGAGGTAAGGAGGAAGAATAGGAACAAGGAAAGGAGACATTTAAGACGGAGAAGAGAAGCACAAATCAATTAGGAAAAGAAGGAAGATAAGGAAGCTGGGACAAGGAAGGAAGGAAGGAAGGGAGAATTATATTTTGAGGAACAAGGAAAAGAGACAAAAGATAAAGGAGATGAATTAGGAATAATGCAGTAGAAGCAAGGAAAAGACACAGCCAAGAAGGAAAAGAGAGGAGGAAATAAATGAGGACAAAATAAAGGGAAAGTGAAGAGGAGAGAAAGAAGTACAAGTTGGGAATAGAAGGAAGAATAATCTCATACGGAACAAAGAAAAAAGGGAAGGAGATAAAGAAGGAACAATGACATGAGGACCAAGGAAAGGAGACATGATGGAGAAGATTAGCAGAAATAAACAAGGAAAGAATGATACCGAAAGGAGAAAGGGAGGAGGAAATGAGGAGGTAGATTGGGGAAAGATGGATAAGGGGTGAAGCAGGAAGGAATAAGGAAGGTCGTATGACCTAAGGAACAAGGAAATGAGTTATGAAATGATAAGAGAAGATAGAGTAGAAAGCAAGGAGGCCAGAAGTAATGGCTGCCTGGTGGGAGAAAACTGGAAAAAGAGAGGATATAATGAAGGAGAGGAGGAGAGAGAAAGAGGAGAAGCTTAGCCATCGAGTGTCAATCGAGAGAGCTGTCAGTCTGACGGAGAGGAAAACACAACGAGTGTGAGAACGAACGGCAGAAATGCTGCATGAATATTCATCAGCCGCTCAGAGTTCCCAGCACTGTGTGTGTGTGTGTGTGTGTGTGTGTGTTGTGTGTGTGTGTGTGTGTGTGTGTGTGTGTGTGTGTGTGTGTGTGTGTGTGTGTGTGTGTGTGTGTGTGTGTGTGTGTGTGTGTGTGCGTGCGTGCGTGCGTGCGTGTGTGTGGTGTGTGTGTGTGTGTGTGTGTGTGTGTGTGTGTGTGTCTGCATTCACCAGCCATGGACCAGGAAGCCAACAGGGGACATTTTTTATTTCCACTGCCGGTCGTGCTATAAATCATATTTAGGCCTAAGAATTTATTTTAAAATGAATTTTCTCTGAATGTATCGCCCCGTGCAGCCGGGAGTTTAAAGACTCACTAACACTTACAATCACAAACTTTTGCAAATCTCTTTTTCTGGTGTTTAAATATGTACATATTTCACCAAGTCTGGAGTTAATTGATGCCAAAATATCCCTTAGTAAAATAACAGTTCTAATTTAGAGGAATAGATCAGATGCATTTCCTCACAGAATAATTTTCAGACAACTTAGAAATATTCATATTCCAACCAAATCCATTTTTAATATGTTTAGTGCACACAGCATCATGCTTTTACTTCTTAATTTAAGTACCGCACTTTGACAATCTCCAGAGTGTGTTGGGTTTGCAGACTTTCAGGCTATCGGACTATTTAACTAGCGTCATACGAAACTTATTTATTGTAGCATATTTGATTATCTCTCTGTAAGAAAACAGTTCACAGGCTCTCAAAGTATTTGTATCTATTCTTCTCGACTATGGATGTCCCCCTTTCTTCAGTCCACTTTAGGCAATCTTTTAAAATACATTTGTTTACCGTGTTTATTATGAAAGAAAGACAATAAGGAGATGTCCATATCAGTTCAGTTTTTTCTTGATAAAAAGAAACGGGTGCTTGTGTGTGTGTGTGTGTGTGTGTGTGTGTGTGTGTGTGTGTGTGTATGTGTGTGTTTGTGGTGCAGTCTCATCATGTTTATTCATAAATCCCCTCATGTTTATTCATACTGGATTATGTAAACAACTAAGTAGGCACACACACACACACACTCTCACACACACACGCACACACACACAGGTCCTTCTGGTCAACTGTTAAAAACACACACATCTTTAAACGTGTGTAGAGCAGCCTGTGTGTATTTATGGTAGAACTGTACATTGCAAACAACTGTATACTTATTTATATTCTAGATTACATATAAACACATCATGATAATGTTATCCTTTATGTTCGCCAACTACTCGTGTTCTTAAAAGAGCTTAGACACGTCGTAATGTAACTCAAAAGGATCCTCTGTTTACACTTTTAGCTCCAGGAAGTAGAATAATCGTTCCACGGTAGGCACATTTGAATGTTTACAGCAAATGGAACAATGCAGATGTGAGGTTGCAAATATGTTTAGTGTAATATTTACTTTAAAATATACTTCTAAGTACTGCACTTTGACAACCTGTATAGAGTTTACAGCAAAAAGACTGCATGTGTTGTGGAGTCGGTCAAGATGTGTGATTGCGTGCACATTGCTTGTTTGCTTCATAGTAGGATTGTATAGAGAGCTCTAGTTAATTTACAAAGATACAGACGGAGGGGAAGTAGGAACATTTCTTTCAGCAGGACTTTAGTGAATCGATCCTTTTGGTTGTTGCAGACAAGTCCCAAGGTTTTTTTTGAAGTAGTTTGTGCAAACTTGTGGGTGTGTTGTTGACCTGTAGCTCTGACAAGAAATGCATCTTTTCTGCAGGATGAGATTTATATTTTTCTCCCACTGAAACACACAGAGGACAGTTTGTCTGAAACATTCTCCTACCTCCGCTCTCCATCTCACCTTTTACCCTCTCTGTCCATCTTATAGATCTCCTCCATCTGTCAAACTCTTCCTCCTCCTCTCCTGCAGAATAGTGATGCAGCTTTACTCTTTGAAGTGGACGTGCATCTCATCTCATCTCATAGAGAGAGAGAGAGAGAGAGAGAGAGAGAGAGAGAGAGAGAGAGAGAGAGAGAGAGAGAGAGAGAGGAATTGAACTGAAACTGAAGGGAAAATCTAAAGAAGAAAGTGAGGCGAGATGTAAAGAGGAGAAGGAGCCCCCCATCGTCAAGAGAACCTGAGTGTGATATAGCGTCTAAAGTCATGAATTATTCTCCTCGTAGGTTTCCTCAGGGACATTAACAGACTTACTTAGGACTTCATATTCCAGTCAGAGCATTAGCAGCTCCATGAACCCTCTGCCCTGCTGTTTACATGCAGAGATCATGTGACCTCCAGCAGGGGATCCGCATGGAAACCAAACTGAAATCTAACATGTATTCCTGATTTGTTTCCCTGTTTGAGTCGTACTAGTGGAGGCTCCCTCTTCTATAAGTCAGTAGTTTTTTTAAATGTGCTTTATTTAAATAAAACTTAATTTAGTAGTAAAGAAATTGCAGTGGACTCAACGCTACCGTCACGACTAATGATTTATCTGGAAACACGTTATAGGAAATTACCATACATAAATGACATTAGCAAGTTTGACACACAGATGATCCTGTACGTTTTTCCTTGTACGATGTGAGGGTCTAAGGGTGTCGTTTTCTCATACTGATATTCTGAACAATGTGTGCTGTTGTATTTGCTGTAAAGTGTATTTACTGTAGGGTATTTTTATTTTATGTACAGCACTTTGGCTCGACCAAAAATCGTTTAAAAATGTGCTATATAAATAAAACTTGATTTGATTTGTAATTCCAGCACAGGCAGTACAAAGGCAAAGATTTAGACTTGAGACTGCTGGACATCAGTAAGAACCGTCACTACCTCGCTGTGACAGCAGACCTTCACTAGTTTGCTTTAGGTGTGGTGAAAATGGAGGAAAGGCATTTTGTGGATCCATGTGCCAGCTTCTTTTAGTTGCACAGAGATAGTGGACAGCGGTATGAGAGCAGCACAGATAATATGTCCTGCAGCACACATTGTACAGAGGGGAATCCATCATTAAAGGGGCCCTGATATGGTCGTTTCAGGCTCAACAAAAAGCATACTACTTTATAATATCTTTAACAAAACGACTGCGTCAGATGCTGCTTAAAACTGAATCCAACCTCCTCAAAGCTTTTTGGATTCACTTCATTTTCGTGAGAGGGTTTTGGACTCCACACACATCCTGGACCTGCCTCTCAGCCTCACCGCTGACATCACCGCTGGCCTCTGGCTGTACGCTGAGAGGAGAAGTGACGCCGTGAATCCTGTCGCCGACGTGATGGGATTTCTCCTTCAGGTGTTGTGTTCGTGAAGCTGTGAAGCCTGAGAGCTCACACACAGATTTAGACATTTCCCTGTCAATTTGTTTAAAAAAAGATCTACACACACACACACACACACACACACACACACACACACACACACACACACACACACACACACACACACACAGACAGAAGCTCTCACACAACGCACTCATTAGCCATGTAGGGTGTGTGTGTGCCAGGAGTCATTTGTTTGTCTTTAAGCAGCTAAACTCCCCTTTATCCTTCTGATAATAGAAAGATTAGCATCTCAAAACCACAAAAGGGCTTTTTAATCAAACCTCACACACACACGCACACACACAAAAACACACACACCCACTCTGGGTCCCAGACCTCCTGTTGTGCAGCGTACGATGATTACAAAGACGATCTTGTGTGTGTTTGTGTGTACGTGCACTGGCTGGTGGTTTACACACTAATGAGTCAAACGTGTGTGTGTGTGTGTGTGTTTCAGTGTGTGTGTGTTTCGGTGTCTGTGTGTGTGTCAGTGTGTGTGTTGGGGGGGTGTCTTAATGTTGCTGAGATGCTAATGAGCAGAGCAGCTTTAGCAGCTGAAGACTCAATCAGCTCCAGTTTGACTCTGAACTTTTGAGAAGATCATCTCAGAGTTTTTGAAAGACGTCGATGTCTCTGAAGTCAAGAGAGTGACATGCCTATGAAATGCAACTTGTATATTTAATTGTATTTTCTGGATTGTCAGCCAGGAGAGATCGTGACCTCTCTCTTAACTTGACCAGAGTTAAGATGTAGGTAATCAGCGCGTCCAACTTGCATTCGAAGACGTCTCATCACAATGTTCTAGAGGTCGCGTTTTTATGACGAAAGCAGAAACACATCATCCTCAAATACCGGACAAGGAACTCTGGTGTCCTATAACTACCATTTGTTCCTGTTAATAAGAAGTTCCACTCAACCCAGAGAAAATGTGCTTGACTTCCCGATGGGAATACGACACTGCTCTCACTCAGGTTTGTATTAGTCTTTATTAAACAAGGACCAAGCATACCTTCGTATGCAGTCTCTGAGCAGGTACACACATACAAATCAACTAAAATTCACTTTAAGACATCCCCTTAAAAACACAGTCATGAGCCAACTCCAGAATCACCGGGAGGACAGACTTCCTGCACCCCTCGGTTAATCCTGTACGGGGGAAAAGCCGGTCCAATTTTCCTGTTAAATGAAACACCAACATTTTTAACGAATCTCTAAAAAGACATTTCTCCCACAGTGGGAATCAAAGAGCAGCCAATTATTTCCTGCAGTGCCGAAAACTCCCCACACACTGTTAGAAGAAACCGGAGACATTGTTGCAGCCTTTATTTAATTATATTTTGACTCTCTATTAAAAAAAAACAATAATTGACATGGAAACCAGAGTAAGCAGCCCCACAGACACAGCTGACTGAGATCTCATGCTTGCAAATATATGCGAGTGTGTCTCTGTGTGACTAATTGGGACAAGACTAATACAACACACACACACAAACACACACACACACACACTCACACACACACACACACCCACACACACACACACACATGCACGCACTGTCTTTTTTGTCTTTTTAGCTGGTAGACGAGACAAGTCTTTGTATAATCCTGAACCGCATCAATGACTATTGGTGTCAAAGCAAACACACAAGCCGGTGCATGTGTGTGTGTGTGTTTGTATGAAAGAGGTTGGTGTCATGATTTGTATGGTTGTTTTTCTGACAGATTATCGTTCTGCATCACTGCGAAAAGAGAAGGTGTGTGTGCGTGTGCGTGTGTGTGTGTGTGAAGAGAAGACTGGTGGTCCAGACCTTTTAGACAGTAAACAACTCATTTATTATTCAAAACCCGCTCTCTCCCTCTCAGCGGACCCTCCTCTTCCTCTCCTCCTCATCACTTGCTTGTTGGCTCTGTAGTTGTCAAAACTCTTTGTAAAAACGGATATATTTTGCAGCTTCCAAACGTATTGATCATTGTGAAAGGTCACCCAGGAAGCGTGATGCCTGTTTATCAAAGGCTTCCTGTCTCCTGAGTTGAGGCTTTGTTCTCCATCTCTCCTCTGAAGTGTTTCCTCCTCTGGCTCTGACTCAGCCGGTCCTTCTGTTCAGCAGAGACTGAGTCACTTCACAGTAAATTGGATTTCCTGAAGTCTAATTTGTTTGTTTTGTAATTGAGTTTGCTGATGAGATGTATTTCCCACAAGGCCGCATCATGTGATTCAATTCAGTTTACTTTATTTGAGACCAGTTGTCCTTATAAGACACAGTCTGTAGTCTGTATAGAGATATAAGATTATAGAAACAAGTTTTAGCTTTTTTCTTCGTCTTTGTTGTGCATGTGACATGAGACATGGTGACATGTCTGAACACATGGTCTGTGTTGTGGTGTTTCTCTCCAACCTTCTTCCGGAACATAGTGACATCACTATGTAACACTCACGCTTCTATTGGCCAGCGCTCCAACACATTGTGATGGCTAAGGGGGCGGGACATCTCTAGGCAGTTGACCAATCATGACAGCTGGCAAGTTAACCAATCAGAGCAGACTGGGCTCTGGTTTCAGACAGAGGGTGAAAAGAGGTGCTGCAGCACAGGCGGTATGAGAAAAATAAAGAGCTTTTTGAACATTAAAGCATGGAGACATGTCCCAGTAGAGACACTACATACTGATATGACATGAAAATGACCAGAATATGTCCTCTTTAATGGCTTTTAAGCATCCTGGCATTTAGCTCTCAGCATGTCTGTTCCTAACCACAGTCTTGTGTTACAGGCATGGCGCTGCACTCTCAGAATAAGTCACTCAGAATGAATCCATGATGGATGTGTTGTGTCTCTTTCTGCTCTTTTTCCTTGTAGAAGTGCATTTTAAATGTCCCTGTGGTTTACAGCTTGCATCCCAGCCAGCAGTGTAACAGCGCAAACATACACTCGTAATAAATAAATAAAATATTGTAAAAAAAAAAATCTCTCTCTCTCTCTCTCTCTCTCTCTCTCGCTCTCTCTCTCTCTCTCTCTCTCTCTCTCTCTCTCTCTCTCTCTCTCTCTCTCTCTCTCTCTCTCATTTCCCATTTGGTCCAATTAGTGGTATTAGCAGCTGTTGAAAAGAGCTGCTAATCCTCTTAAAACTAAACTCCGGCACATAAAGGCGGGAGTCTAACACACCCCCCCTCTCGCTCTCCATTGAGTCATCAGCGGGCCTTTGCGTTGTCATGGTGACCCCGTCTGTCAGCCCACCAATCACAGCATTGTTTCCCCTGCGGGTGATTGACAGGTCGTGATGGTAACTGGTGGCAACAGGTTGTCAGAGCGGGGGATGATGTATTTTTCGGGGGAGGTGTGTTGGCGGTATTGTTTTTTTTTCTTCTATACATGCAGGGTTTTTTGTTCTCGACCCTTTTGACTTGTGACCAGGACAGAAAGTGCTAATCTGCTCTCTGCAGGGACTTCACACACGTCTCAACAAGTTCTCAGGGTCATTAACAACACTTTATCCTGATACAAATACTAATAAGCAATTTAGGGTCACGCACCATGAAGAACAGACCTGTTTATGAGCTTATTAACGCAGATAGCTCAACATATAATGAATACCATTACATGTCCTGAGCAAGTAAGTAAGTAAGTAAGTACAACTTTATTTAGCACCCTTCTCAACACGAATGTACAAAGTGCTTTACATACAGTACACCAATGAAAAACAGCTACAAACTCACCTCCTCCGACGCCCCAAAAGCCTGTCGGAAAAGATGAGTCTTTAGCTGCCCCTTAAAAATCTCTACTGAGACCAGCCCACTCTCTTCAGTCTGCGTACAAATGACACGACTTTGCAAAGGCGTGCAATAGATACGCAGAAGTCCGATTTTGTGTGCATATGATACTCCCACGTTACGTTTGTTATGAACGTATCTTAAATGCGTTTATTTTCTACATATCTTTGCCATTTATTTAACCCTAACCACAACCCAATAAGCTGCTGTGTCGTTTATTGCACCGCAAACATTAAAACTGTCATTGGAACGGCGATCAAGCCTGAAGCCACAGAGCTCTTTGTTGAGGTGCAATCATATGCACGCAAAATCGGACTTCTGCGTATCTATTGCACGCCTTTGCAAAGTCGTGTCATTTGTACGCAGACTGTGAGACCGGGTTGACTGAGACAGAGGCTCTCAGTTTCTGCAAGATGTATGTCTACATTTAACAACCGTTTTCAACATGTTTTTTGGCTTGTGACCCCGACATCAGAGTTTACCATGGACATCATTTTTAATCAGTTTAATCAAAACAATAGTTTCCATTTAAAGGATTTGGATAGGTGAAAGTATCCAACATTTGGAGACTGAGAAACTTCAAGATATCCTTTCCTGTCATCCAAAAGTAAATTGCTAATATCTTCTCATCTTTTAGATTAAATCCAACATCATTGGAGATATAAAGAGGCATTGAGATAAAATCGCCCGATCTCCATTGGTTGGAAACAAAAATAAGTCACACATACAAGCATGGGCGTCTCTTTGTTAGAGAAAGTGGGGACACTTTCCAGATTTAATAAAACACTCCAGCGCCCCCACAAACCACAATACAAACATACACTCCCAATGCTTTTAGCTACGGCTGCTGCAAATATTCTCCATTCAATTATTACTAATATTAAACGTGTCACACTTGTGTTAACAGAAATACACCCCGAAAAGGCGTAAACAGTCCTCGAGATTGTACATGTTCTCTTTTAGAAATAAATCTTTCTCAAAGTGTAAAATTATTTGTGCACGCTATTTTCAGATTTTAGAAAATGATCCTAATGCAATGGATACAATTGGCCATTTCCAAAAGTGCTGGGGACGTGTTCCCAGTGTCCCCAGTATAAATGACACCTGTACATACAAGTACTGTAGTTAGACTTCATGTTATATCTATAGGACACCAGAAATGCCGTAGAAATTGCGAAAGATTTGTCAAACTTAAAACAAAGTTCCTTTATATAAATGAATACAATGCAAACACAAGACACAAAATGCTCCTTTCTAAAACAGAATTCAAGCTATTTCAAGTAAACATCCTGCTGGCGGCTAACTAATCAAGGATGAATGATAATACTGAACATTTAGTTCGTTAAACACTATAGAACGAGCAAAAGAAATAAAATGTTTTGTCTTTGCAGATAAGGGTTTACTCGGTTTTTCAGTATGACTCTTTTAAAGCTGGACTGTGGTACCTTCACTGATGTTTCAATTACATCCTGTTATGAAGGGACTCGTGTATAAAAAATACTTAACTGGTAGATCCTAAAACTTTGTCTTTTGGTTTATATGAATGTCCTTAAATGTCGTCATCCTGCTGTTGGGGGAAAACTTGATCAATTCATAGAAGAACTTAAAGTAAGTTCTAGCTTCTCAAACGTGAGTTTTTTTCCTGCTTTTCTTAGTTTTTTTCATTAGAAAATTGACTATAATTTGTATTCCTGGCGGCTTTTCCACATTAGTTTTCAGTTTCATTATTTTCAGTCGCTCTGCTCCTCACAGCCGGTTGAATTATCCACATTGATTTTGTCCATCTGCGTGTCAACATTGTGATGCGTTCATGGTCAGACATGCGCAGAACAAAACCCAACACATAGATTAGGATACATTTATTTCCTCCAGAAAGCTTGTGCCTGGAAAAATATCCTCCTGACCCCAATTAATAGAGACCTCAGTGTGTGTGCGTGTGTGTGTGTGCGTGTGTGTGTGTGTGCGTGCGTGTGTGTGTGTGTGTGTGTGTGTGTGTGTGTGTTTACAGTAGATTAACTTGTTACCAGTAGATTACTTCCTGTGTATTAATCTCATGTTTATGGCTCAGGCGGGACACGCCGGACACTCCTGCTGCAAAACATTTGAGCTGCTAGTGGAGTAAGCTGTGGGCAATTATAAAGAAATATGTAACACAGAAAACCTTTTATTTTCTTCCATATTTTTGGGATTCGAAGAAGAGACGAAGAGATCTGAAGCCGCCCGCACAGTGAGTTGATTATGTATTTATAATCTCTATTCCCCATTTTGTTATTTATAGTCTAACTTTTAAAATATCAGTTTGATCAGCGATAGGCAAAGCAACACAGGTGGTAGAAAAGTTGAATATGTTGCATAACGCAGTATTTTTTAGACTTAGGTAAACTTTTCTGTAGGATATTTAAGTATTTGACATATTTTAGACTTATTACAACTTTTCTGTGAGCCTTTATAAATCAAATCCTTTCCAAAATGTCCACTTCCAAGAACCCAAAAGTACACTCTAAAAACAAATGCCTTGGCTCAACAAAGAAAATCAACGCAACAGTTTGTATCAGTGTTTATTGAGTTAAGACAACTTCTAATGAAATTGTCTTAAAGAAACAAAGTTATTTGAGTTGGGGGAGAAGGCTTTTCCTCTACAATCAGAGGTGTTTTTAATTACCACTTACTTAATAATTGGTATTATAAACACAAGTTTTTAAGTTGATTACTCAAAAGATTAAGTTGTTCCGACTAGTTTTACCACATGATTTAAAAATAATTTTAAGTTGTACTTAATTACCATCATTGTGAACACACGTTTTTAAGTTGACAACCATTTATAAATTAAGTTGCTCGAAATATATTGTATTCAATAGTTTATTTTCTTAGCTTTTTCATGTTTTTGCCTTTAAAGAAAGAAATGAATTGATTCCACAACACAAATATTAGGCAATTCACTTTTTATTTTTGAACTGCAGTTGTTTATTTCAACACAGGATGTTTCAATCAGGAGAGAATTCATTCTGTTTGAACATTTATTGGCACATGCCATATGATAAGGTGCATGAACAGCTGACTGCAGGAGAGAGGAGAACCATTTTATAGTTTGGCTGCAGCTTGCTGATTGGCTGCTGGAGAATGAGGTGAAATGTAATAGGTTAAAGAGAACGCCTGTGATGAGCTGATTATATGCAGCTGCGGAGTGAATGTATGTACACCCAGTCTTCCTGAAAGAACTTGCGCTGAGCTTCATTTAAATCTTGAGAAAAAAAAGATAAATAACACAAATGTAAATTGCCCCACAAATAATAACTAAACACATTAACCATATTACCATGGGACATGGGGACACAGCAAATACATGCTGCCATCACATCGAAGTTAGAGGCCTTTGCATGTTTAAAACCAGTGCCAAATCTGTAAAATCTGTAAAGTTGTTGTAAAACTACAGAAACAAACTCTCAATGGCCACCAGTCTGCAGATCACACACATCCATTTTACAAAAGATGTAACAAAGATGTTTGCACTGCCGACAGTCATTATCTCAAACAGTATGAACACATTTAACGCAGAATGCTCATTCCTTTGTTTCCCTCGACCACGATGGTTGCCATCGTATGGTCAGATCCTGGGTGGACCGGTCACTGATGAAGGCGATATTCATGTCCTTTTGAAGCACATTAAATAATAGGTTAGCGCATAAGAGATAATGAATTAGGTAATTGCATACTTTTTAAACTCTTAGCTAATTCAGAGCCATTATTACCAGCTGCTAAAGCAACGCTGGTATTGTTTTCCCCTATTGAGTCTACATGTATGTGTCCAACCCAGTCTCATGGCATTTCGTGTTCACCAACACGATTTTTAATCTATTGATTCGTGTTCACCAACACGATTTTCCCCTTTTTTTCGTGTCGCACAGCACGATTTTAAAAGCAAAGTATTTCTACTGGTAATGTGTTTCGTGCCTGCAGCACGTCTTTTTCTCCGGTCGGGTCGAGGAAGACCGGAAGCTGTGTGGTTCATAAAAACATGTTCTTACTCAATATCAAGCCACAGTTATTGCATTTATTTTAAATCGTATAATTTCTGACTTTTGTTGCCGTCTGTGAGGAAAATAAATGGGGCTCAGAGCCTCAGGATACTGAAATCTGTATTTTTAAATCTTTTTTTCCGTCTAATTTGTTATTCTTTTCAAAATAACACACTGTTATTTACTCACCAATAACACACAATTATCCTTGCTTTTATTTATTGGTTTAATTCCATAATCTCGGGCTTTTTTGGCGTCCGTCAGGAACTGAATTTCAAAATAAAAATAACCGGAAACAGACGTAGGCCTGTAAGGGACATTTCGAGTCAATTAACGCAAATGTAATGTAAATGTAATTACCAACATTATTACGTCAACACAACTTATATATTAATGTTTGCAACTTAAAATGTTTATCTAAATCAATTAACTCACATTTTTATCTTGCAACCATGCATTTAATTAAGTGGAGGTGAAAGGTCGCCTGAATTCGTTTTTAGAGTGTATAATTCAGAATCAGGTTTATTACTAGTTAGGTTGACACGTACGAGGAATTTGACTTTGTGTTGTGGTGCAGACATAAAAGTACAAATTAAAAACAGAGATGGAGGACGAGAAAAATATTTAAAAACATAGTAAAATATAACAGTATTTACATAGAAATTGAATGGAATAAAAATCGGCAGTAATACAAAAAAGAGAACAGTAGAAACCAGAGAGTGTTTAGCTGCACTGAGTCTCACCCTGCAGTGCTTCCCTCACAGATCAGGACCAGCTGCTTCAGATCTCACTGACCCTGGATCTGATGACGCCCACAGAGCCACTCACTTTATGCAGATGCTACTCTGAGAGAGGCACCAATTTAAGGTCCATTAACATTCATGAAAACACTGTCCTGCTACTCCCACGCACCCCCCCCTCTCTCATCCATCCCCTCTCTCATCCAACCCCTCTCTCATCCGACCCCTCTCTCATCCGACCCCTCTCTCATCATCCCCTCTCTCATCCCCTCTCTCATCCATCCCCTCTCTCATCCAACCCCTCTCTCATCCATCCCCTCTCTCATCCAACCCCTCTCTCATCCATCCCCTCTCTCATCCATCCCCTCTCTCATCCATCCCCTCTCTCATCCGACCCCTCTCTCATCCATCCCCTCTCTCATCCAACCCCTCTCTCATCCATCCCCTCTCTCATCCGACCCCTCTCTCATCCGACCCCTCTCTCATCCATCCCCTCTCTCATCCATCCCCTCTCTCATCCATCCCCTCTCTCATCCAACCCCTCTCTCATCCATCCCCTCTCTCATCCATCCCCTCTCTCATCCATCCCCTCTCTCATCCATCCCCTCTCTCATCCAACCCCTCTCTCATCCATCCCCTCTCTCATCCAACCCCTCTCTCATCCATCCCCTCTCTCATCCGACCCCTCTATCATCTAACCCCTCTCTCATCCAACCCCTCTCTCATCCATCCCCTCTCTCATCCATCCCCTCTCTCAACCATCCCCTCCCTCATCCATCCCCTCTCTCATCCATCCCCTCTCTCATCCAACCCCTCTCTCATCCATCCCCTCTCTCATCCGACCCCTCTATCATCTAACCCCTCTCTCATCCAACCCCTCTCTCATCCATCCCCTCTCTCATCCATCCCCTCTCTCATCCATCCCCTCTATCATCCATCCCCTCTCTCATCCGACCCCTCTCTCATCCGACCCCTCTCTCATCCAACCCCTCTCTCATCCATCCCCTCTCTCATCCATCCCCTCTCTCATCCGACCCCTCTATCATCCGACCCCTCTCTCATCCAACCCCTCTCTCATCCAACCCCTCTCTCATCCATCCCCTCTCTCATCCGACCCCTCTATCATCTAACCCCTCTCTCATCCAACCCCTCTCTCATCCATCCCCTCTCTCATCCATCCCCTCTCTCAACCATCCCCTCCCTCATCCATCCCCTCTCTCATCCATCCCCTCTCTCATCCAACCCCTCTCTCATCCATCCCCTCTCTCATCCGACCCCCTCTATCATCTAACCCCTCTCTCATCCAACCCCTCTCTCATCCATCCCCTCTCTCATCCATCCCCTCTCTCATCCATCCCCTCTCTCATCCGACCCCTCTCTCATCCGACCCCTCTCTCATCCAACCCCTCTCTCATCCATCCCCTCTCTCATCCATCCCCTCTCTCATCCGACCCCTCTATCATCCGACCCCTCTCTCATCCAACCCCTCTCTCGTCCAACCCCTCTCTCGTCCATCCCCTCTCTCATCCATCCCCTCTCTCATCCAACCCCTCTCTCATCCAACCCCTCTCTCATCCATCCCCTCTCTCATCCGACCCCTCTCTCATCCATCCCCTCTCTCATCCATCCCCTCTCCCTCTCTCTCTGCAGCCTCTCACACACTCTGTCCTCAGGAAGTTAATTACGTCACAGCCATCGAGTGCATTTCATCCGTCACGGTGCTAATTCATTTCTCTCTGTGTTGTTACTTGTGCAGCAGCCCTGGGGTCTTTGATATCCTCACAGATAAAACTGAATTAATTGCTCGACTTACAATTCAGTGATTTCACACCCGTCTGCAGGGCTGCTGCTGAGTGGTGTTGCTGGATTATATCAGGAGTGATTTGTCCTTTATAGGCTGTTATACTCGGCTTTATAGACACACAGAGAAGCATTAGTGAGCTCTGACTCGGTGAAGGGAAATCTGATCATTTCATAAGAAGCAGCATTCAGATGAACTTCACTCCTGTTTTTATGTTCTCTCTGTGAGCGGACAGAATATTTCCCTCACCAGGACCTCCATCAGTGAATGTCAGATATATTTCCACCTTAACTAAGTATATAAATGAGCTTTTCTGCAGGCACTAGTGTAATCAATAACAACCTCCCTGAAAGGCTGTATCGGAAACTGCCTCACATACTACCAGTACCTGCTGAGTTGGCCAAAATGCAGAATGGAAACAAGCTAAATCTGCTGCATGCACAAAAAATGTGGATGTCTTATTAATTAGGAAAGAATCTCCAGTATGCATCACACACACCACTAAAGGCAACAACAACATGGAGGCCATCTCCGCCATTAAAGAGCCACCGCGGTGAATAATTAGCGTGCTAGCAAGCAGGTAAAGTAGCGCAAGAAATGCAAAGGCATGATAATTGACCCGAAGGACTCACAAGAACTCAGATGCACGATTCGGTTGATTTAAAAAAATCTATTTTATTATAAAAGACTATTCAAAAACAAAAGATCTCTAGGCTCTACTACGATTCCACAAATCTCTAGGTTCAACTGGTATTTCAACATATCACTAGTGATCACAGACATGGACTCAACATAGAGACAAACCGACAAACGACAAAAAGAGAGAAGGGCTATATATACACACACACACATTAGGTAATGGGGCACAGGTGGAAACAATCAGGCTGACAGGTGACACACAGGGACAGGAAGTATAGACACCTGAAACGAGAGGGTAAAGTCAATACCAAAATAAAATGAAAGGTAACAAGATATAAACACAAAACAATAAACTAAAAATACTCTAACGCTGAAACCTTACAATAATAAAGGGAAACGTTGAAGCTGTTGGGAATTTCCATATTTTCCTTAGACATGTTTTACATTTAAGAAGACATACTCCTACTGGCTTACCTAAAGCCAGTTGAGTAGCACTTGAAATGTTTGGCTCTATGAAACCTGATGTACTTATATGATTCTGTTTTCTTCAAGGTTGTGTCTTCCTGGTCGAATGTACTTATTGTAAGTCGCTTTGGATAAAAGCGTCAGCTAAATGCAATGTAATGTAGTGTAATGTAATACTCAATCTATCTCCCAGAAAAGATTCAGTTCACTCTGTTGTTATTAAGTTAAGGTTGAAACACACAGATGCACAATCAGAGAGGTTTCATTGTGTGGCGCCCTACATCAGTGTTGGGGGAATAGTGCCTTGCTCAAAGACACCTCAGCACGGCCCCAGAGGTTAACTGGCAGCTTTCCAGCTACAAATGAGCCACTGCCTGCCACGAAGAAGCATTACGAATAAAACCTCTACGACTTAAATTATAATATTCTGACACAGAAGCATTAACTTCCATGGCCTCTGACATTTCTCAAATCATTAGCGAGCACACGGCACAGCTTTTGAGCGCTGAGATAGTAGATCATATCCACTTCTGACGTTTTGAATAACCACAAGACGGGGTTGAATATATAGAAAATGAGTAGCGAGTTGAACGCAACTGAAGGCAGCATAGATGTTCATTCCCAATAGCTGTTATTAATGTCAGTCTCTCACCTGGTGAGGATCAGATAAAGGCTGAAACTGCATGCAGTAAAAGCTTTCTCAAGTAGGAATATCTAAGTGTAATACTAGTGAAATTATCCCAGTAGAGCAATGAGAGCCTTGAGTGAAGGGTCACGTGTGTAAAAGCTAGGTGTAGAAATATTTATCATATTATTCTCCATTTAAAGGTAGGGTATGTATTTTGGAGAAACCAGCTCGAGTGCGCTAGAATTTGAAAATACACAGCCGGAACAAATCTGCCACTTCCTTACAGAGTCCCTCCTCCAACACACTTGAACGCGCACATGACCAATGAGGGCACGAGATAAGTGTGTGCACGAGATGGAAGGCTGACAGGCAGGTAGGCCATCCAGTTACTTTAGCCGGCTCAGATGATTGGTCGTAATTTTTACAGCGCCACGGCTTCCACAGATGATTTTTTAATGTTTTTTTTCTCAAAGATATTCATTGCTATCGGATGTTAAGAGCATTCCATGGAAAATAACAAAAAGTGTATCTCGAGCCGGTTTCTCAAACTTACCTACCCCACCTTTAAAATAAGGTCAAATAAACCCAAAAATATCCTGAGCGTTTGATATTGTGACATTAAACTTAATTTATATATTACAAAGTAAAAAAACACAAATTCTCCCTTACTAATCCCGGACTGATGATTCAATCTGTGGATAGAAACTGAAGAAACAACGTGGTCATTTTGTGTTTTTTTAATATGTTTCAGCAAATGAATTATACTTTAATGCCACAATTTCGAAACATTTCCCAACAGATGAAAGAGCTCTGTTAAATATGCAGTAATGCAGCAGTTGACGTGTGCTGGTGGTCATAGAAACACAACACACTTCTTAAATACCAATGTGTCTCAGTATAATCTCTAAATACACAGCACTTGTATTGTATCCCTGTGTGTTCATACTCATTGTCTGGCACTAACCTGCATTTTTCAATTTCCAAAGTTGGTTTTTTTTGGCAAAAAATCTGCGAAGGAATTCACAGCCCAACCCCAAAGTTCAACAGAGCGGAGAGAAGGGCGGGACAGCCGGTTTCATATTCTCCTCTCTAACACACTTTTCTCACAAAGGCATTTTAACCTGTCAGCTGTGATTAATAGTAGCGTGGCAGTGCCAGGATGGTGCAGTTGTGGCTTTCCTGCCATAACAAGCTGCAGTGCCATAAAAAATGTAATTTGTCTGTTGGACATAAAGACTGTAGTGCAGGTACACGGCTGTATCCATAACAGCTTCTGGAGCAACGCAGTCTCCTGGAAATAGTACATTTTGGAGAGACATCCCACACAGACTGAAACCGATTCTAATTTGATATACTTTATACTTTATCCCCCGTGGGGAAATTGTTTCTCTGCATTTGACCCATCCTAGTGTTAGGAGCAGTGTGCTGCCATTTTGAACGGCACCCGGGGAGCAGTGTGGGGAACGGTGCCTTGCTCAGGGACACCTCGGTAGCACTTGGTCTTGCCGGGACTTGAACTGGTGACCTTCAAGTTGCCAAGCCAAGTCCCTATCGACTTCGCCACCACCACCCCTCATAACCTTAATGAGAAAGGTGTAAGGTATCTGGCCCGCTGTGAAATATAAGCACATTTTATTCTGCCATTAACATTTAAACTACAACTAACTGTATACAGACAAACCTAAACAAATGAAAGAGTCCTCTCCTGCTGATATTCAGGTGTATATTAGTATGTAGTGTCTCTACTTTAAAGAGTCCTCTCCTGCTGATGTTCAGGTGTATATCAGTATGTAGTGTCTCTACTTTAAAGAGTCCTCTCCTGCTGATATTCAGGTGTATATCAGTATGTAGTGTCTCTACTTTAAAGAGTCCTCTCCTGCTGATGTTCAGGTGTATATCAGTATATAGTGTCTCTACTTTAAAGAGTCCTCTCCTGCTGATGTTCAGGTGTATCAGTATGTAGTGTCTCTACTTTAAAGAGTCCTCTCCTGCTGATGTTCAGGTGTATATCAGTATGTAGTGTCTCTACATGTCTCCATGCTTTAATGTTCAAAAAGTTCTTTATTTTTCTCATATTGCCTGTGCTGCAGCACCTCTTTTCACCCTCTGTCTGAAACCAGAGCCCAGTCTGCTCTGATTGGTTAGCTGGCCTACCTAAAAAGTCATTATAGGGCCTCTTTCAGAAAACCGAGACAATAAAGGAAAATCTGCCCATCAAACCCCATTTAGCTACTTACATTAAAGGTCTCCTATATACTGTTTTTCATCAATGTATTATAGCTCTCAGATATATACAAAACATGTCTCTGAAGTGTTTGGCTCCAAACACCAAACAGATCATTGCAGCATTACCCATAATCCCCTCTGTTTCAGCCCTGTTTCAAAAGTGCTGATTCTCTGTCTGTTACTTTAGATGAAAATAAGGAGCCCCTCCCCACGCCCCTCTGAGAGAGATTTGGTTACAAAGAACTCAATGGTGCTCTAGGACAGTGGCGTTTTTATATGTACAAAAGTGGTGGGGCACAAAAAACGTAGATGTCTATATATAAGCTTCTGCAGTGAGGTTCATGGCTGGCGAGGCACTGGCACTGACTCCTCAGGTTTACAAATATTATATTTTGACCTAAATCAAAATATAATATTATTTTCAAAAGCTTTTTTTGTCTGATGCTTCAATACATTTTAAACAGACAGTTCAACAAAAGGATACCCAAGAGATGTAATTGTATCATTTAAATATTGAATTGTTCTCTCTTAGTAAGATCCCATTTTCAATAAAATTGCAGTCTTACCTTGACTTGAAGATTAAGTCCATTTGCCTATCCTTCTGGACAAAAATCTCTATTACTTTTTTGTAAAAGTCCTCCTTATGTTCTTGTAGTTTCAAAAGTCTATCATAAATCTCATCGATAGATTTATGATTAGAAAATTATAAAAGTAGGGTAGACATGTGGATATTATCCGGCTGAACAAAACGTGCATTTATCAAACAGGTACGTTTCCCACAGATCTTATTTTGAGCTATTTTCGAAAATCCAAAGGAGAAAAATCATTGCTTTTTTGTCGAGGATGCGCAGCTTACTTCCTGGTTTTAGGACGCGTCTCTCGTCTCCTCTTCACACACCACACTTTTAGCGGCACACGTACTTACAGCCAATCAGCTCTGAATTATGTGAGATGACGTATGGTGGGGATGGCAGCTCAGTGCCCCTCTGGTCATTATTTTTTTGCCACACATATTAAATAGGACAATGCGTGCGCAGTGTAGTGGGGGGTTACTTTGGTTGCTGATTGGCTAATGGTTAGGTTACACAAGCCAACACATCGTTATGACATCATAAAGTGGCCAAAATCTGATCAGCTCATTTTCAGACAGGTTTTTATAGAAATTGATCAAAAAGAGAGAGAATCTTTGTTCCTGAAACTTTCAGAGTCTCTTTCCACAGAGGGGACATATGTTGATGTAGAAGCAGGGCCGCCCCTCCCTACAGGCCAATCACGCAGGCTGCATGGGGCCCCGCCTTGTGCAGGGGGCCCCGCCCAGAGGGCCTCAGCTGCTGTGCGCAGTTCTCCGCTCAGTTCTCCGCGCACCCCCCGCGAGAGTGAGAGTGAGAGGTGACAAGAGGAGCACGTCTGTAACCCGACACTGTTGCAATGAATCGACATCTGACCAATCACGGCTTTGATACGGCCACTAGTGCAGGTGAAGGGATGTCGGTGAAAAGACAGTTTCAGTCCGGCGCAAAAAACAAAACATGAAGAAACTAGAGCATCACTCGAAGGTGGGTTATTGTATGAGTCAAATGTACAACTTACGAATGTTGTATAAGTCAAATTGCCAATTGCCATCTTAAAACATCAGCTGCAATTCACGACATGAAGAAGGCAGTCTCTGCAGAGCATATAGGCTAATGGAGATGCAGTTATTTCCAGCATTCTTTATTTACCATTCATTCATTATGTGATGCCTTTTATCTGCTAACGTACAGGAGGAAGAGTGATACACTGTCTGTCTACTTGGCTTACATAACAGTTAAAGTTTACAGCCTAAAAAACATGGAGCATTTGTTCCCCTTTTATTCATTTTTATGTCAATTTGCACATTTCATGGTGACGCTCAGCCTCTCCCCTTAACTCCTAGCAGTCATCATCATGTCAACCACAACACAGAGAAATACTGATAGAAATGTGTGTGTAGTTGTTGATACATTGCTGACAGAGGGAACTAGAATACAGATTTAAGAAATATCAGTTTTTGAGCATGTCATAAGCATGTTTTGTCTTGACTATATTACAACTATATTATAATAAAACAATATAGTATTTTTATTATTGAATTGATTATGATTATGATTATTAGTAGAAGTAGTTTATTTGCATTAATTATGTTTTTATCTTTTTGAGGCTAGTATTTGGCAGGAAATGCAAAATTCACCTGTAAACGCATACTGAACGACATACATGCACATTTACCATTTACCTCACTGTATAAAAAAGTAACCGTTGATAATAATAATAAACAGGAATTATATTTGCAAAGTAGCCTACTTTAAAAAAAATGTTCACTCCTGTCGGTTGGGGGGGGGGGCCTCATCTCACAATGTCGCTTGGGGCCCCAAGTTGGCCAGGGGCGGCCCTGTGTAGAAGAGACATGAAGAAGAGGGGACACATGTTGATGTAGAAGAGACATGAAGAAGAGGGGACACATGTTGATGTAGAAGAGACATGAAGAAGAGGGGACACATGTTGATGTAGAAGAGACATGAAGAAGAGGGGACACATGTTGATGTAGAAGAGACATGAAGAAGAGGGACACATGGTGATGTAGAAGAGACATGAAGAAGAGGGGACACATGTTGATGTAGAGGAGACATGAAGAAGAGGGGACACATGTTGATGTAGAAGAGACATGAAGAAGAGGGGACACATGTTGATGTAGAAGAGACATGAAGAAGAGGGGACACATGTTGATGTAGAAGAGACATGAAGAAGAGGGGACACATGTTGATGTAGAGGAGACATGAAGAAAAGGGGACACATGTTGATGTAGAAGAGACATGAAGAAGAGGGGACACATGTTGATGTAGAAGAGACATGAAGAAGAGGGGACACATGTTGATGTAGAAGAGACATGAAGAAGAGGGGACACATGTTGATGTAGAAGAGACATGAAGAAGAGGGGACACATCTTGATGTAGAAGAGACATGAAGAAGAGGGGACACATGGTGATGTAGAAGAGACATGAAGAAAAGGGGACACATGTTGATGTAGAAGAGACATGAAGAAGAGGGGACACATGTTGATGTAGAGGAGACATGAAGAAGAGGGGACACATGTTGATGTAGAAGAGACATGAAGAAGAGGGGACACATGTTGATGTAGAGGAGACATGAAGAAAAGGGGACACATGTTGATGTAGAAGAGACATGAAGAAGAGGGGACACATGTTGATGTAGAAGAGACATGAAGAAGAGGGGACACATGTTGATGTAGAAGAGACATGAAGAAGAGGGGACACATGTTGATGTAGAAGAGACATGAAGAAGAGGGGACACATCTTGATGTAGAAGAGACATGAAGAAGAGGGGACACATGCTGATGTAGAAGAGACATGAAGAAGAGGGGACACATGGTGATGTAGAAGAGACATGAAGAAGAGGGGACACATGTTGATGTAGAGGAGACATGAAGAAGAGGGGACACATGTTGATGTAGAAGAGACATGAAGAAGGGGGGACACATGTTGATGTAGAAGAGACATGAAGAAGAGGGGACACATGTTGATGTAGAAGAGACATGAAGAAAAGGGGACACATGTTGATGTAGAAGAGACATGAAGAAGAGGGGACACATGTTGATGTAGAAGATACATGAAGAAGAGGGCACACATGTTGATGTAGAAGAGACATGAAGAAGAGGGGACACATGTTGATGTAGAAGAGACATGAAGAAGAGGGGACACATGTTGATGTAGAAGAGACATGAAGAAGAGGGGACACATGTTGATGTAGAAGAGACATGAAGAAGAGGGGACACATGGTGATGTAGAAGAGACATGAAGAAGAGGGGACACATGTTGATGTAGAGGAGACATGAAGAAGAGGAGACACATGTTGATGTAGAAGAGACATGAAGAAGAGGAGACACATGTTGATTTAGAAGAGACATGAAGAAGAGGGGACACATGTTGATGTAGAGGAGACATGAAGAAGAGGGGACACATGTTGATGTAGAAGAGACATGAAGAAGAGGGGACACATGTTGATGTAGAAGAGACATGAAGAAGAGGGGACACATGTTGATGTAGAAGAGACATGAAGAAAAGGGGACACATCTTGATGTAGAAGAGACATGAAGAAGAGGGGACACATGTTGATGTAGAAGAGACATGAAGAAGAGGGGACACATGGTGATGTAGAAGAGACATGAAGAAGAGGGGACACATGTTGATGTAGAGGAGACATGAAGAAGAGGGGACACATGTTGATGTAGAAGAGACATGAAGAACAGGGGACACATGTTGATGTAGAAGAGACATGAAGAAGAGGGGACACATGTTGATGTAGAAGAGACATGAAGAAAAGGGGACACATGTTGATGTAGAAGAGACATGAAGAAGAGGGGACACATGTTGATGTAGAAGAGACATGAAGAAGAGGGGACACATGTTGATGTAGAAGAGACATGAAGAAGAGGGGACACATGTTGATGTAGAGGAGACATGAAGAAGAGGGGACACATGTTGATGTAGAGGAGACATGAAGAAGAGGGGACACATGTTGATGTAGAAGAGACATGAAGAAGAGGGGACACATGTTGATGTAGAAGAGACATGAAGAAGAGGGGACACATGTTGATGTAGAAGAGACATGAAGAAGAGGGGACACATGTTGATGTAGAAGAGACATGAAGAAGAGGGGACACATGTTGATGTAGAAGAGACATGAAGAAGAGGGGACACATGTTGATGTAGAAGAGACATGAAGAAGAGGGGACACATGTTGATGTAGAGGAGACATGAAGAAGAGGAGACACATGTTGATGTAGAAGAGACATGAAGAAGAGGGGACACATGTTGATGTAGAAGAGACATGAAGAAGAGGGGACACATGCTGATGTAGAAGAGACATGAAGAAGAGGAGGCACATGTTGATGTAGAAGAGACATGAAGAAGAGGGGACACATGTTGATGTAGAAGAGACATGAAGAAGAGGGGACACATGTTGATGTAGAAGAGACATGAAGAAGAGGAGGCACATGTTGATGTAGAAGAGACATGAAGAAGAGGAGGCACATGTTGATGTAGAAGAGACATGAAGAAGAGGGGACATATGTTGATGTAGAAGAGACATGAAGAAGAGGGGACACATGTTGATGTAGAAGAGACATGAAGAAGAGGAGACACATGTTGATGTAGAAGAGACATGAAGAAGAGGGGACATATGTTGATGTAGAAGAGACATGAAGAAGAGGGGACACATGTTGATGTAGAAGAGACATGAAGAAGAGGGGACACATGTTGATATAGAAGAGACATGAAGAAGAGGGGACACATGTTGATATAGAAGAGACATGAACAAGTGGATTTATAATAGGAGACCTTTAAAAAAGCACTTGCTGAATGCAGCAGTTTACAAAAAGATGTACGACTTCCGGGTTGGCCTACAACAAAAACGTCACCAGTGCTCCACTCTATTGGGAAGAGATTAAGTGAGACAAGTTAAACATGTGTAACTAATGACAATAATGCAGCTTGGTCATTTTCAGTAAAACATACACAACACGTTTGTGGTTCTGCTTTCAGGAACATTATTGAGGTTTGATTGAACAAATCTCTTAAAGTTGAGAAAAGTAACTCGGTAGTCTTAATCATAAAATAAATGCTGAGTAATGAACCTGTAACCACACTCAGCTAACAGGACAGTGTGTGTGTCTGTTTGTAAGCAGCATTAAAACCATGCTGATTGAGTGTGTTTGTGTCAACGTTTGCTGTATACGTCGTGTGTGAGACAACGGCGGTATCTGTGTGTGTGTTGTTATGTTGCTATGCCTCGGTGTGTCTGTGTGTGCGTCAGAGGTATTGATTAAAGAGCGAGCTTGCTGGCTGCAGTTATTAATATTTAAAGCCTTCTTCTAATGGAGCTCTTTGAAGCCACACGGTTTGAAGTGCTTTGACACGTTGTTAAAGTTCACTCAGGAACAGAAAATGTTCAACGCCAGTCTGAGATTTTCATAAAAATATATTCTAATATAAACAAATCTGTGTCGTAGATAAAAAGAAAGCCGTCAGATAAAAGTTTCGGGTTTTTACTGGATTATTAAGTGCTTTTGGAAACGCTGTTAAATGGAGAAAGTGGCTGCTGAGTTTTGAATTGTGACAGTTTTACTTTTCAGTAGATGGGAAGATTTGTTTTCTGCATCTTGATGTGGACTTCTATGTGTGGACAATCTAGCTTTTTGATTGCAAGTCACACTGCAATATGTTTTTCTGATGTCTGTACAATATCAATGTTTAAGAGGTGTCAGATCGAGCAATAAATAGCTGTTGAGTTGCAGCGTTACGATGGAAATTGAAGAAATAATGTCCTGGTCCCAGCTCTACAAATGACAGTAGAATTGAAGAGATACATCTTGGCCTGGGTGGTAAGAGATATTATAAACTGGCCTTTCTTGTCAAATAATTATGTTCTATACCTATTTTCACTAATTGGTCAGTAAAATACTAAACCAAAGTACTCTGGCTTCTCATCATCTAAGAATAATATCAGAAGAAAGGATTGTAAAGTTGTCTACAGGATGCAATGAGATATTACGGTGCATAAGAAAAGCATTTGTGTGTGAATAATGAAGAGCTAATCTAGGAGCTCTGTTTTGACCAATTTCCAGTTTTCTTAAAGATCATTCTTATCTGCCGATGTCCAATTATACATATTTAGACAATCCTAATGCTACACTGTACAAGAAGTTTAAGTCCTGCATTAAACATATTAGAAGTATAATCAGGAAAATGTACAAAGTGAGAGAATAAAAAGGTTCTGGTCCAGGCTCTCGTCATCTCACGCCTAGACTACTGCAACTCCCTCCTGGCTGGTCTACCTGCATGTGCCATCCGACCTCTGCAGCTCATCCAGAATGCAGCGGCTCGTCTGGTCTTCAATCTTCCTAAATTCTCCCACACCACTCCGCTCCTCCGCTCCCTTCACTGGCTTCCGGTAACTGCTAGAATCCACTTCAAGACAATGGTACTTGCTTACCATGCTGCGAATGGATCTGGCCCTTCCTACATCCAGGACATGGTTTAAACCGTACACCCCAGCGCGTGCACTACGCTCTGCATCAGCCAAACGACTCGCTGCGCCCTCGCTGCGAGGGGGACCCAAGTTCCCATCGGCAAAAACACGTGGGTTTGCTATCGTGGCTCCAAGATGGTGGAATGAGCTCCCCATTGACATCAGGACAGCAGATAGCTTGCACATCTTCCGGCGCAAACTGAAAACTCATCTCTTTCGACTCCACTTCGAGCGATAGAATTATTAACAAAGCACTTTTATACTAATAAAGGACTGGCTTATCTAAAGCCAGTTGAGTAGCACTTGAAATGTTTGGCTCTATGAAACCTGATGTACTTTATGATTCTGTTTTCTTCAAGGTTGTGTCTTCCTGGTCGAATGTACTTATTGTAAGTCGCTTTGGATAAAAGCGTCAGCTAAATGCAATGTAATGTAATGTAATGTAATCTGTTATGCTCAATATTATTAGATTATTATACCTCGTGCATTAATTTAAAATCAGGATGTTCTCTATGTTGGTCGTTAGAGTGGAGCTCTTTTTAAACTATTAGCTAATGACTGTTATCCTCATGGATTCATTATCATTTATTATTTCCTACATTTCTGATCTTTCAGTTTTCACACAGCATATTATCGGCAGTTTGTGCAAATAATAGTTAGCTTTTCTCTGAGATAGCTCAACATTGAATCACCAAGTCTCAACATTTAGCTGCTTAACATCTAAAGGCCCTGACACACCAAACTGACACCAAAGAACACGTCCCGACAGACCCGATTGTTGTGTCGCCTCACGTCTCCTGCGTCGCACTGGAACACAATGGAAAGACTAAGTAAGGACCTTTAAATACCTGTGCCAGTGACTTGGATGTATCTAGATAGTCTGGTAGGAAACAGATTAGCACAAATGCAACAAGCTGACTTTGCATGGCAGTCAAGTGTTAGCTTTAGAGAGGACTTGAGTCACACAATAGATTTACCGCCTGAACAGGGACTTGAACCCTGGACCCTCAGATTAAAAGTCTGATGCTCTACCGACTGAGCTATCCAGGCTCTGCAAGTGTCTGTAGTAGTGAATCAATCAATACCCACATTTGCATTAAGTATCAGAAAAGCAAGACAGCTTTCAATGAGATCAGCAATGTGGCAACCAGAGAGATTTGTGGTTAAGTGTAAATGATGAGGCACTTATAAATGGGGTCTTAAGGCCTTGACACACCAAACTGACACCAAAGAACACGTCCCGACGGACCCGAATGTTGTGTCGCCTCACGTCTCTGCGTCTTGGCCAAAAAGTCGCACTGGAACACACCGCAAAGACTTCAGCCGACGGCCAAGTAGCACGTACGCACTGCGCATGCGTGAGTGGCAATAACTCTCCTTACCAGCAGGCGGCGGTAGTGTGTATTCTTAATTCAAAAGAGGCAACCGGAAGACAGACTGCGTGATATATACAAACAACAAATAGCGTGCGTTCCATTTTCCCTCTCGTCCATCACAGACTGTTTCACATAACGACTTATAATCGAAAACATGTTTAGTGCGGTACTGGAAAATGAAAAATAATAGCCGTCTGTGTGTGCCTTCTTCACTTCCGTTTAGCTTCTCATGCACTGATTCGCTGAGCTGAACAGCCAATCAGAGTGATTTATTTTGCAGACAGCCTCGGAAGCACGGCCAAAAAGACACGAAGGTGCTGGACCCACCAATCTGAGTAGGGCGACAGGACGCTGATCGACGGCCAGACATCTATCGGTGTGTCCGGGCCTTAACCTGGGTTTTTTCACTGAACTGTGTCTCAGGGCTTCTTAACATTTAAAAACCTATTAATGTGTCATAGCCAGTTAACGGGAAGAAACTCAGCTAACTGACGATATGAACCATTTTTACCGAAACAAAACACAAGTCTCACAAGAAGCGTCTAAATGAGCCCTGAGCAAAAAAAGGCTAACACACTTAGCACAGAACTCTAGGTATAAATGCCCTTATTACATATCGGATCTGCACAAACAAGATATTGATTAGCAAACTGAGATTCCACAGATTATAGGGGTATAAGTATCATCACTGAGCGATCAGAACTCGCGACAGTGGAAGCAAACACAGACATCACAACACGTAGCTTCACGGAGGAAACACTGAGATATTCTTACCTTAGCTGTTGTTCTGATCAAAAGTTGTGTTCAGTGGCATTAAAATGATAAAAACGCTGCTGAAGGTTAATCCATAGGTTAATCCAATGTGTCTGTGTCACTTTGAAATGATCCATCGTCATATTTATGTCGAAAACTGAGTTTTCATATATAGCTATTATGAGAGCTACGAGAGTGTATGACAGCTTCCGGTTTTCGGCATTCTGGCTGCGCATCACTCTATTCAGCAATGGGTAATGTTTAGATGGATTTTAGGAACTTCCCCTCAATTCTATTGGCTCTAACGGTTAAAAAGAGGTGTCAATCAACAAAATCGACCGAAGGGGGCCAGAGATATGGAAAATTCACCCAAATGACCCCAGACGTGGGTTTTTCTTCTAAATCTCTCTAAAAAGGTCAAATGTCACTTGTTTTGCATCAATCTTGATACAGGGTACTTATCATATGTTATAGTTTGGATTCCTAAAGCTTTTAGTCTACCATCTCATCATTCAAGGCTGGTTTTCACTATAAGTAATGTTTTTTTTTGGACGGACACTATAATTTTACTATGTTCAATCTATATTTACTTTAAAATAAAAAAATTATATTTTGATTCTGACTTTTCTACATCCAACTCACAGGTGTATCATTGCTTTGAGAACAAATATTATTAATTTACCCCTTTTAGAAGTGAAGATAGTAATTTGTAATCTGGGAATGTCATTTTCGAGCCTGAGACGTGAAAAACAGGCTCAGGGCTTAACAGGTAAAAAGAAGCAAGAAAACAACAGACAGACCTTGCAAAGTTTCACAGTTTCAAACAAACTTTTGACTTCAAATCAAGTCCACTCAAAGATGATCTACCACACTTTGAGTCAGACAGACAGAAAGGTGTGTTACATTGTTCTTGTGTTTCTGTCTCTGCATTAATTGTTCAACCTTTGATCCTCTCCTCCAATCCACTGAGATATTGATAAGACTGCATGGGCCATTACTGCAGACTCTGACGTGTGTGTGTGTGTGTGTGTGTGTGTGTGTGTGTGTGTGTGTGTGTGTGTGTGTGTGTGTGTGTGTGTGTGTGTGTGTGTGTGTGTGTGTGTGAGACTCCCTCCTGCTGTGCTGGTCCTTTCCACCCTCTTCAGGTTCTGGCTTTAGTAGAAAAAAACGTTCATCTATTATTGAAAGACTGGAGCAAACTGCCTCATCAGGACACGCACACACACCCACACACACACACACACACACACACACACACACACACACACACACACACACACACACACACACACACACACACACACACACACACACAGGTTGTGGTTCAGACAGGTAGGTAGATGGCGGTGGCTCAGTGAAATATTTGGCAATATTTGTTTGATTGTGTTAGTTGTGATGGTGACAGTGTGTGTGCTTCAGGGCTGAATGTGTTCTCAGAGTAATGGTTTGTTTGTGTTGCTGCCGTTACCTTATTTCATCTTAAGGGTGTGGTAATTGTTCAGAATCAACCGAAAATATTTACTGCACCAGTGATGGAGATCCAGTTAAAGTACCCATACCTGTAACTTTAAAATACAGTACTACATGTAAAATAGCTGCATTCAAAATGTAAAACCTCACCTATAAATGATATATGCAAAACTGTAATATGAAAAGGGGACAAAGTTCTATGACAAATGCAGATTTGGTGGAATATAAGTATGAAGTTGCAGAATATGGAAATACTCAAGAAAAGTACAAGTACCTCTAAGTACACGACTATTGGTGAACATGTTTTGGTTTCTCACGACTTGAGTGGAAATCTGTTCTCGATACATTTCATAGTGGTGCTAGTTTTAGGAATATAGCAGAGTAAAGTTGTGTGTGTGTGTGTGTGTGTGTGTGTGTGTGTGTGTGTGTGTGTGTGTGTGTGTGTGTGTGTGTGTGTGTGTGTAGGTGTGTGTGTGTGTGTGTGTGTGTGTGTGTGTGTGTGTGTGTGTGTGTGTGTGTGTGTGTGTGTGTGTGTGTGTGTGTGTGTAAATATTACCAATATATTTTGAAGCTTAATTTATTTATTCATCTGACTGGTAAAACGCTTAGAATACTGACTTTATCTCCCTCATTCTGACTTTTTTTTTAACCTCCAGGTAAAATGTGTGTGTGTGGGTTCATTTCAAATGTCTTTTGCATAGTCAGAGTCTACTGATTGGCGCTAGGTTTTGACAAGTATGCGTTGGTTCACACACGGACACCTAGTTTTATGAACACACACACAAACACACACACACACTTCCCGGGTAAAGTGTGTGGGACTTGGGTGATTCAGCAGACACTGTTTTGTTTTTCAGGGAGTGTCTGTGAACCTGGACTAAACCGCCCTCCCTCACTGAAATGCACGCATGCACGTACACACACACACACACACCCTGTTACCTGCGTAGACCTGCAGCAGACAGATGATACTTAGCGTGAGGATATAAAATACTTACTGCATTTTTTGGGCTGGTTTGAGATTACATTAAAACCACAAGACTGATTATCTGGGATGAATTGGTTATTTCTTTCAATGGTGAAAATATTTTTGAATTGGTGATGTTGTCAGATTTCAATACATTTTTAAAAAATGGATAATTTGCGTGTAATTTGTGTGCCACAACAAGTCTGTCATTGTGTCAGAATATCTCCTCTGCTCTATCTCCATCCATCTGTCTGCTGTCATTTTCCTCTCCGCCATATGTTGTTCATTATGTTGTTAGTGTGTGTGTGGTCACTGAACCCACAACTCTCTCCACCACTAATGACCACACACACACACACACACACACACACACACACACACACACACACACACACACACACACACCACACACACACACACACACACACACACACACACACACACACACACACACACACACACACACACACACACACACACACACACACACACACACACACAGACCAAAGCTTTGTGTTAGAGTTGTATGTTAAGACAGGAAGTCAGAGTTTCAGATCCTTCTAAAACAAAAGTCCCTACAGTATAGAATTTTGAGTAAAATGGAGAAACCCAGAATCAAAATAAAATCAAGTTGTCATATCTCCAGGAAGAAATCAATGAGTGAGAATACAATACGACATGATAGGACATGATATAATGCCACAAGACACGATACGATACAACTGGAGATGATACGACACGATAGGACATGAAACGATATAAGATGCGATACCATTCGATAAGACATGATACGATAGGAGACAACACGATATAACACGATACAATAAGATATAATACTCTACGATACGAACAATACTCTACAATAAGATATGGTACATGATAAATGATACAACACGGTAGTACATGATGTCATACGATAAGACAAGACATAATACGATAATAAGACATGATAAGATATGATAAGATATGATACTCTATGAACGAACAATACTTTACGATGTGATAAGATATAATTTGTTGTCCTGTAAAGAACTTGTGAGTAAATGTGGCTAATACATATATGTTACATTACATTTGAGTGCTGAGACAACACATCCTCACTCCCAGGTCGTCCTATGTTGACGTTATGTCAAGTCCCTTGTGTCGGCTTTTTCCAACGCAAGGGGGGGGGCGGCCCTTAGCGTACATTTTGTCCATAGGCTTCTATAGATCCCTAAACGTACAGTATGTTGTAGACGACTTGAGATTGCGAGCGAATGCTACCCGCAGATCCATTCTCACAGCGTTTATCAACCTTTTTCTTACTCAATATCAAGCCACACTTATTGTTTTTACTTCTTTATTTTAATTGAATAATGTAGGACTTTTGTTGTCGTCAGTTATGGGGAGAGTAGGGGCTCAGAATACTGAAATCTGTATTGTTTCATCGTTTTTTCCTTCTAATTTTGTATTATTTTCTAAACCACACACTGTTATTTACTCAACAATAACACATAATTATCCTTGTGTTTATTTATTTGTTTGATTAATAAACACAAGTTGGAGTCCGTCAGGACCGAGGGTCGGAGCAGCTCAAAGTAGCCTAGTTGCTTTAGAGAATGTTACACCCGGATGTAAGTATTCTCTCTGCTTCGCTTGACAAACCCCGTGTTAGTCCTCAAGCTCTGTGATTGGATGTTTGAGTGTGTTGCCAGGCAACGCAATAATTTACAAACTCTTCAACTACAACCCTAATTATATTTAAAAACATTTTAGAAGGCCTCACAAAATACTTTACTGTAAATTAAAATGTAAATGTGAAGAGATGTGTGGAATGTGGTGATTGACATTATTCACCCACGGATCTATGGGTTGGGGTATTGTTCCGCACGGACATTTTAGTTAACCGGACTTCCTGTTGATGTGAAATACGAAAACATTTTTTAAAAATAAAATAATACTTTATTCCGAGTTTGCTTGCTTTTCTCTTAGGAGGTCATCACATAACGGCATTGTAATACACGGTTCGGCTGCATTAAATATTACATATTTGCCGTAGTTCTCTATTTATAGAGCCCTGATGAGAAGACTTCTAGACAAACAGGAAGAACTGCCGCCGAAACTGAATATGTGACGTGGATCATAAATATATCAGTAATTAAACAAAATCTTCAATTTGTCTTCACAATATAAGTCTCCTTGTAGTATCAATACTAATTCGGCTGACTTTTATATTTGATCCAATCTGTATATTGGTATATTTACACCATAACGGTGCACAGCTGATAGAAAGGGACACCTGGTGGTTAAAGCAGGTTATTATTATTAGATATTAATAGGAGACACAGACAGACAAACTAATAAGGCTTTATTTAAACATTAAAGAATACTTTAGGTTAAGGTCTTATTTTGAATAAGAAAAAAGCTTTGGGGGTATAAATATTAAGTCTGACAAAGTACTAATATATTGCTTTCCTGCAATGTTAACTACTGTATGTTTAAGCACTTATTTTAACTGATATTATACGTATTATACTCTTATAAGATGTATGTAGATAGTATAACAAATGTGCAGAATATGACAGTTTAATGGTGGAGGTATACACACATATTGATAGATGTCTTGTAATGCTCTGTTGAGGAACCTGTGACCCAAGTTGTTCATCTCCGACCTTGTCAGGTATTGAACATTCAATAAATAAAGAACACAGAATTATTAAATAAAACACAGAATTTGTGTGATTATACTAAATGATTTACAAATAAACACCACTGCATATTTACAACTGTTACACATGCTGAAGTAACGCAAATGTTTCCAACTTGGGATCAATAAAGTATATCTTATCTTAAGATGATCGATGGCTACTGCCATATTTGCAAAATGTGCCTCTGAACCTTGACAAGTGCATGTTTCAGGCTTATCAATTAGCCTAAGGCACACCTGTGCAATAATCATGCTGTCTAATCAGCATCTTGATATGCCACACCTGTGAGGTGGGATGGATTATCTCGGCAAAGGAGAAGTGCTCACTATCACAGATTTTTTCAGATTTGTGAACAATATTTGAGAGAAATGGTTATTTTGTGTATATAGAAAATGTTTTAGATATTTGAGTTCATCTCATGAAAAATGGGAGCAAAAACAAAAGTGTTGCATTTATATTTTTGTTCAGTGTATATTAATGCTGCCCATTATGGGCTCAAGCAATTTTCACCCATTTATTAATTATATGTTTTAAATGTGAGTGTTTCCTATCCCCTAAACCTCCAGGGATGTACACAGTTTAATACTGGCAACTTCTTATTATGGGAAATACGAAAACGTCTTTTAAAACTACAACTCCCAGTAGAGACGTGCCATAGATACAGAACATGTTGCGAAACACAATAGCCAGCATGTGTAGTTCTGGGGACGGGGTGGGGGAGAGGGGGACGGGGTGGACCCGTTCAAATCCAGTTTTGGACAGTCTGCCGTGGTTCCATCCCATTTCAAGTGCTGTTCGACGCTCGGCGTAACCCTCGGCGCACACTCAAACATCCAATCACAGAGCTTGAGGACTATCACGGGGTTTGTCAAGCGAAGCGGAGAGAATACTTACTTCCGGGTGTAATATTCTCTAAAGCAAATGAGCTGCTCCGACCCTCGGTCCTGACGGACTCCAACTTGTGTTTATTAATCAAACAAATAAATAAACACAAGGATAATTATGTGTTATTGTTGAGTAAATAACAGTGTGTGGTTTAGAAAATAATACAAAATTAGAAGGAAAAAAACGATTGATGAAACAATACAGATTTCAGTATTTCTGAGACCCTACTCTCCCCATAACTGACGGCAACAAAAGTCCTACATTATTTAATTAAAATCAAGAAGTAAAAACAATAAGTTTGGCTTGATATTGAGTAAGAAAAAGGTTGATAAACGCTGTGAGAATGGATCTGCGGGTAGCATTCGCTCGCGATCTCAAGTCGTCTACAACATACGTTTAGGGAGCTATAGAAGCCTATGGACATCCCGGAAAGTTGAAAATGTACGCTAAGGGCACCCCCCCCTCTTGCGTTGGAAAAAGCCGACACAGGGGACTTGACATAACGTCAACATAGGCCAACCTGGGAGTGAGGATGTGTTGGTTGAGAAGCTTAATGAACATGACCAGGAATGAGTGTTTGTAGCGGTCCGGCCAATTCGGAGAAGTTCTAGGAAAGGAAAGTCTACCCTATATTGGTTTTATGGACACTTACTATGGCCTTTTATTTAATCGTGTCTATTGAAGGTGTTTCCAAAGTGGATTATTTGTTCTGACGTTGAGTTTCTACAGCGTTTTCGCTCTACTTTGACCTGTTGAATTAGTGTTGATTCCTGCACAGACTTTATGTCCTCTACGGCTGCTTTAAAACCTGTTAAAAGTGAGATGTTTTTCTGCTAAAAACGGCAGTGAAACTTCTTCTGAGGTCAGCTCAGGGAACATGTTAAAGACTGCGCTGCTGAAGGAGAGACGGAAAGTGTGAAAGAGTCCGAGGAAGGCATGTTATTCCTTCATGTGTGTCTAAACCGATCCATTAGCGCCAGTCTAATGTTCATACTGAGTCACACAGTTTGCCAAAGCCTCATTACACACACACATACACACACACACACACGCGCGCACACTCCCTCACACTCATTGATCCTCTGATAAAAAGGTCAGATATTGAGATATTGGACAGTTTGATGGAGCCTCATTACACCCAGACTCAACTGCTGAAGGAGGGTCACACACACACACACACACACACACACACACACACACACACACACACACACACACACCACACACACACACACACACACACACACACACACACACACACACACACACACACACACACACACCACACCAAACCCACACACTTACTTCATCCTCCAGATGTCCACTTTATTTCCTCCGAGTGTGATGGCGAGCTCTACCGCTTCTTGTTTAAACCTCCTGTTTAAGAGTCAGAAGGTCTCCGAGTGTTTTGTGTAAAGAGTTGAAGAACCAGGTCCTCTCTAATGAGGTCTCTTCAGCTGTAGGTCAGTGTGGGATACATTCAGACGCAGGATTATATCTGATAAATGACTCATACTTTTAGAAACTTACTTTACTTTCTTTACATACACACGAGTTATTCTTCTCTCTGGACTTTATCACTCAGAAATGTTACTTTATTTTACTTAGAGTGTGTATTACCATGCACAGGCTGGGAGATATAGCTGAAAAATATGTTGCAATAATATGTTTAATTTCAGTCAAGAGTGAGAAAAAGCAGATCTCAGTTATGCTAAATCAGCGCATTATATTAACATGTTTACCACCAAATTGTATTTAAAGAGGACATATAATGTGAATTGTAAGGTTCAAATGTGTGTCTCTACTGTGACATGTCTCCATGCTTTAATGTTCAAAAGCTCTTTATTTTTCTCATACTGCCTGTACTGCAGCACCTCTTTTCACCCTCTGTCTGAAACCAGAGTCCAGTCTGCTCTGATTGTTTCGCTGGTCGGCTCTGTTGTGATTGGTCAACCGCTCATAGATGTCCCACCCCTTAACCTATCACGTACAATGTGTTGGAGAGCTAGCCAATAGAAGCGCTAGTCTTACATAGTGATGTCACTAGTGTGTGGGAGGGAAACTCCTTCTGGAGGGAACACAGGAATTTGAGCCTTTGCAGACCATTTACATGCACAGAAACAAATGTATTACACTACAGGAAAGGGAAAACCCCAAAAAGCATAATAGGGCCTCTTCAAGTGAAACCTTTGAGTATTTATTCGTAAACAGGGCAAGAATATTGTAAATGCACTGTCAGTTCTATCAACTTTTCTTTCTGTATTCAACTTTTTGACGATATTTTTTCATCTTTGAAACCCTTTGAAACTTTCCTAACCTGCTGTTAGGAAAGTGACAGAGTCTTTATTGGGTCACATTTCCTACATGTTGATACATGTTGAACACCTCAATCATCGGATGTTTGTTTAAAATGGCCTTCAGTCTCTTATTCCTCTCTGGTCGGGGTCAATGGGGTCGCCCTGTTGTTTAGGAACATTGCAGCAGCGTCTCTGACAGATGGATAATCCTTAATCCTGAATGTATTGGACTGCTGTGTAAAATCCTCCCAGCGCAGGAACAGGTCGTGTTTCCGGGGTCAGGAGTCAACGGACTGCATGTTCGTTTATACAACAACCACACAAAGACATCAACAACACTTCAAACTGACAGGTGGTGTTATCACTTCAGCCCCCATCCACATAATCACACACCCACATCACACTCATCCCTCCGTCACCTCCTCCTCTGTGCAGCTCTCTTTCATAACGGAGCTGTTAAAAGGACATTTGATTGAATTCACAGGCTTTTAATCTCATGATTCGTCTGCATTTTGTGGAACAAACATCTCTTCTCGTCCGAATGTTAAGTTGTTGAGATCATTTCTATATACTGACCAATACATCAGATATATAACATGACGACATTGGCTTATCACAGATGTAGCGCTGGACAAACAATCGCAGTTTGTGTTTTTTTTTATATGTCGATCTTAAGGTCCAACTGTTTGGTTTGTTGAGGCTCAAAGAGTTGAGTTGGGAGTCCGATAATCTGAAGATGAACTCTGAACCCCAAATCTCCTCCCAAGGCCAGAGCAATCAGTGTGTGAGTGTTTGTGAATTAGCATTCAATTAGATGATTAGCAGTTTGGCACCTTGTATGCCTGCCCTGCATTATGAATGTATGGGAATCAAATCAAATCAAGTTTTATTTATTATAGCACATTTTGAAAACGATTTTTGGTCAAGTGCTGCACATACAGTAAAATACTTTGCAATAAGGACACATTTACAACAAATACAACAGCATAGTTTGTGCAGAATATCAGTATGAGAAAACAACACCCTCTGTCCTTAGACCCTCACATCGTACAAGGAAACACTTCCAGAGAAAACCCACAGTTTAAAGGGAAAAATGGGAGAAACCTCAGGGAGAGCAACAGAGGAGGGATCCCTCTCCCAGGACGGACAGACAGTGTGTAAATCGAAGAGATAATACATTTTACAGCGTAGGTAGACCAAATGTTTGGAAATGCATGTGTCTGTAATAAGAAGATGAATCCACGAGGATGTCAACAGTCCTGTGGGAGGCATCAGGGAAGTAGTATGATGAGAGTCAGGCAGGACCGCAGAGACAGGTTCAGCCACGACTTGAAGTCCAGGACTCAGGATAGAGGATCCAGAACACATGACCGCAGCAACAGGATCAGCCTCGACTCAGGATCCCGGCGTAGATATAGACACAAAAACATTTTTTTTGGGGGAGGCTGGGTTAATCGGAACATGAGAGTACACAGGTACAGACCAAACCAGCAACAATAATAATATAATATCATATAATAATAATAATAATAATAATAATCGTCAACGGTCTTATTTCCTGCTTTTGGTGTATTTTGTGGCCGAAGTACAGCGCCACTTATGCACTACAGCGACTCCAACAGGTCGAGCGGTCTCGTGTGGACGGACACGTTTCTTGAGTCGATTCCGTGTGGACGGAATACTTTTTTGATATCGAATTCGGTTCATTTTCGTCTCCGTGTGGACGGGGCCTAAGTTGGAAGTCGGAAAGTGCTATAAAGATGCAATGTGTCACTTTTCCATTAACCAGATTGTGCCTCAGTACATTTTTCACAGAACATTCTGCTAAATTAGAGGATTGGTATACAAAGAAGACCCACATCTTTATTACATGTTTTACTTGGAAATAGTTCTGGGAATATGTATTTGTAAACCATGGGAATAACAGAAATGCAAGAGAATGATTTGTGTACTCTGACCCTCTATCCATCTTAACCATCTACATTGACCACAAAAGCTGCAGTCATAGTTGCAACCACTAACCAATCAGAGAGATATTCGATTTTGTATGTGGTCATTTCAGTAAGTCCGGCTTACAATAATTTATACCAGCTTCAACTTCCCAATCACAATGTCAATATAAGTCGTCCTGTCGTTATTGGTGCAGTTAGGTATTAGGTAGGCCCACTGGTTATTTAAATATCTTAACTTCACTCCTGTAAAAGGCAGTGGTGTGTAACAAAGTTGTGATTGGCCCCGGTTGCAAATATTGTTTTGCCCCCCCCCCCCCCCCATCGGCCTGCACCGGCTGCACCGTCGATAGTTACGCCATTGGTAAAAGGCACAATTACTGATTTTGTCACAGAAATGTGTCTGAGAAAGGAAAATCATAGCAGAAACCAGCACCCTGAGCAAATATTCAAGAAAGAACATCCTCCTTTTCCAACAACTTCTTCTTTACCTAACGAAAAATGTTTATAATTTCATGGAAAGATGTGAAGGAGAAGTCATAAGGACTTGCCCTCAGTGCCAACAGGATCCAACTGCCACAAGGAATTGTGGGACATTATCTCCTTTTATTTAATAAAAAGATGGCCTAGTGTCCATTCAATGTTATTTGACAAATTGACATATAAGAATCTTCCTAAACCAAAAAGACTTTCCTCTTAATCTTCAATTCTCTCATTTAGGACAGCGACTGAAAGAATATTGCTTTTATTTTACTTTTGAATGGTCATTACATTTTTTGTTTTTTCTTTGTAAGAAGGAGCAGGTCGAATAAGATTTTCTTCTCCCTGCTCCTTTCCACCATGCGCTATAATTTAAAAAAACTAGTATAAGTTTACATGTTTTGTTTTAAAATAACTGCCATGTGTGGAATAAGCAAATACATACATAAAATGAAGTGAAATGGCCTCAGAGTTGGAGATGTTGAAGACTATCTGATAAAGATTATATGCGAAACCTACCCACCTGTGAGGACTGAGCACGACTTTCAGTGTGAAATACCTTCAGAAGTTGTGTGTTGAACTGCTGGCAGAAGCCTCAGTGAAAGTTTTGTTCGGTTGTTACCAAGGTCAGATGTAAATCTCCATTTGGACAGTTTAACATCATTTTGTCGCCCGGTGAAGGGCAGCAGGTGGTCATAAAGATGCCCTGTTGTTGAAGCATCTCTCACACAGATAATTAGACACACGCTCAGTTCCCCGGCAGATGGGCCGACAGACGGGCGGAGACTGATCCACAGTACCTGCCGTTTACAGGAAGTAAAATATAGATGCATTCAGAGCGCTCCAGATGTGTTATGTGTGCGCTTCCAGGTAACAGCGTGAACTGGGATTAAAATCAATCAGATTATGTCTGGAACATCAGATGCACTTTATGACGAAAACCAGGAACAGATGCAGCGTAATCCACTCTAAATACAACAGGACACGATGACCGGAGTGTGTGTGTGTGTGTGTGTGTTTGTGTGTGTGTGAGTGTTTGTGTGTGTGTGTGTGTGTGTGTGTGTGTGTGTGTGTTATGTGTGTGTGTAGAGAGACAGAGGCTGTGTCTGGTTTCTGTCATCAGAGAGCTTTTTTCTCTTCGCTAGCAACAAAAGAGGGGAAGAGGATGAGGACGATGTTGTGAAGGATTCGATTGTGGTATGAGAGGAAGAACAGAGAAGACAGTCTGTTCTCTTTCACAGTGAAAAAAAAAGACACTTGAAATGACTAATCTGATGTTTTTTGAACCATTGTAATTTTCACGTGAAGGCTGTGCTTTGGATGTGTGTGTATGTGATGAAGGCAAGTATTGCAAAAATATTTGAAGAGTCCCTTTGGATGTCAAGTCTTAGACACTGAAACCGTCAAGAAAGTAGCAACTAACACTTTCATGTCCACTTGTGAGCTTGATGCTTCTAGATAGACTTGCTAATGATCAGTTTGAATAAAGGGGCCTCTGTTCTGGGTTTTTCCTTTCCTGTAGTTATAAAGGTTTTTGTGAATGTCAATGGTCTGCAAAGACTAAAATCCCTTAGTTCCCTCCAGAGGAAGTTTCTCTCTCACAAACACCCCCCACCCCCCTGCCTGAAACGCCTCCATTGGACTCCTTTGTTTACTTCCGGTTCATAGTGACATCACTATACAACAAATGCGCTTCTGTTGGCTAGCACTACAAGGTGAGGGGCAGGACATGAACAATGACAACAGAGCTGGCCAGCTAACCAATCAGAGCAGACTGGGCTCTGGTTTCAGACAGAGGGTGAAAAGAGGTGCTGCAGCACAGACAGTATGAGAAAAATAAAGAGCTTTTTGAACATTAAAGCATGGAGACATGTCCCAGTAGAGACACTACATACTGATATACACCTGAACATCAGCAGGAGAGGACTCTTTAAAGTAGAGACACTACATACTGATATACACCTGAACATCAGCAGGAGAGGACTCTTTAAAGTAGAGACACTACATACTGATATATATCTGAACATCAGCAGGAGAGGACTCTTTAAAGTAGAGACACTACATACTGATATATATCTGAACATCAGCAGGAGAGGACTCTTTAAAGTAGAGACACTACATACTGATATACACCTGAACATCAGCAGGAGAGGACTCTTTAAAGTAGAGACACTACATACTGATATACACCTGAACATCAGCAGGAGAGGACTCTTTTAAAGTAGAGACACTACATACTGATATACAACCTGAACCTCAGCAGGAGAGGACTCTTTAAAGTAGAGACACGACACACTGATATACACCTGAACATCAGCAGGAGAGGACCTCTTAAGTAGATACACTAAATACTGATATACACCTGAACATCAGCAGGAGAGTACTCTTTTAAAGTAGAGACACTACATACTGATATACACCTGACCATCAGCAGGAGAGGACTCTTTAAAGTAGAGACCCTACATACTGATATACACCTGAACATCAGCAGGAGAGGACTCTTTAAAGTAGAGACACTAAATACTGATATACACCTGAACCTCCAGCAGGAGAGGAACTCTTGTTAAGTAGAAAACACTACATGCTGATATACACGACATCAGCAGGAGAGGACTCTTTAAAGTAGAGACACTACATACTGATATACACCTGAACATCAGGCAGGAGAGGACTCTTTAAAGTAGAGATACTACATACTGATATAAACCTGAACATCAGCAGGAGAGGACTCTTTAAAGTAGAGATACTACATACTGATATACACCTGAACATCAGCAGGAGAGGACTCTTAAAGTAGAGATACTACATATGATATACACCCTGAACATCAGCAGAGAGGACCTCTTTAAAGTAGAGATACTACATTACTGATATACACTTGAACATCAGCAGGAGAGGACTCTTTAAAGTAGAGATACTACAGACTGATATCACCCTGAACATCAGCAGGAGAGGACTCTTTAAAGTAGAGACACTACATGCTGATATTACACCTGAACATCAGCAGGAGAGGACTCTTTAAAGTAGAGACACTACATACTGATATACACCTGAACATCAGCAGGAGAGGACTCTTTAAAGTAGAGACACTACATACTGATATACACCTGAACATCAGCAGGAGAGGACTCTTTAAAAGTAGAGACATTAACATATGATATACACCTGAACATCAGCAGGAGAGGACTCTTTAAATTAGAGACACTACATACTGATATACACCTGACCATCAGCAGGAGAGGACTCTTTTAAAGTAGAGGACATTACATACTGATATACACCTGAACATCAGCAGGAGGAGGACTCTTTAAAGTAGAGACACTACATACTGATATACATCTGAAACATCAGCAGGAGAGGACTCTTTAAAGTAGAGACACTACATACTGATATACAACCTGAACATCAGCAGGAGAGGACTCTTTAAAGTAGAGCACTACATACTGATATACACCTGAACATCAGCAGGAGAGGACTCTTTAAAGTAGAGACACTACATACTGATATACACCTGAACATCAGCAGGAGAGGACTCTTTAAAGTAGAGACACTACATACTGATATACATCTGAACATCAGCAGGAGAGGACTCTTTAAAGTAGAGACACTACATACTGATATGAGCCTGAAAATAATGATTAAAAGGGTTCATGGAGCACATTATCACTACACTGATTGTAGCATTTGCCAAGAAAATAAATGAATTCTATTTCATCTAAAAATGTTGTTTGATGTTTCTGTTCCCTGAAAAGTCAGAGTCAAAAGTCAGTAGGAACTCCTCCAGCGGCTGTTGAGATTATTTACTTCTGATCCGCAGACAGACATTAGTCTCTGCTGTGGGTGACGAATAACAGGACAGAGGAAGTGAAGACGAGGCACTGAAGAGTTGTATTGTCTGTCCTGCGGTCTGTAATCAGACTGGAATCTATTTAATGGGAGAAGAACACTGTACTACTGTCTGCAATGTGTGTGCGTGTGTGTGCGTGTGTGTGTGTGTGTGTGTGTGTGTGTGTGCGCGTGCGTGCGTGTGTGTGTGTGTGTGAATAGACATTAACTGTAATAAAAGGCACATGACTGACATAAAATGATAAATTCCAGAGCGCAGGGAAAACAGCGGGAGTTATAAAGAGAGAGACTGTAAAGATGGTGGATAAAGGAGGAAGAGGATACAGTTAATATAGATGGAGGAAGTAGAGAGTGAGAAACAGGGAGCTGGAGGTGACGGAGGACAGGGGTGACCTCTGAGTATTGATCAGTCTCAGTCATCAATAACCTGATAGAGATCTGATAGGAGGCTGTCTGAACACATACACACACCACACACACACCGCACACACACACACACACACACACACACACACACACACACACACACACCAACACACCACACACACACACACAGCAGCATTGACTCATTATGCCTCCTTCAGATTAAACGGGACATGAAGTCTTCATTCAGTCTTTCTGTTTTTTTGCACTTTATCCCTCTTATTTCACAGCTACATACTGAATAAACCAATTACTTGACTCACAATCTTGATTTTTTTAGTATTGCTTTCACTAAGAAAAAATAGTCCATTGTTCTTCATAACAATGGCTGGAACTGCTGACAGCAAAGTAATTTAAAATGACAGAGCAGTGATCGAGGTGTTCCTGTCTGTCTTCTTCTGCTGTTCCCGTTGTCACTACCCGATCTGCAGCCCTGCCCTATCTGCAGTGTGCATGTGCGAGATGGGCCGCCATATTGGACAACTCCATACGGCAACTCTAATAGGACATTTGACGTCTAGATTTGCATCGAGTCATAAACGTCTCAAATATCTATATAAAGATATGTTGTTATTTTATTTTATTGCAATAAAATGAAGGACATTCACAGTTAATGTAATTAGATATAAATGATGAATGTCATACATATAGAATACATTCACAGTCAATATTTATTCAGTATGTATGATAGCTGTCTAACAGAAGTTAAATCAATTTCTCACTTATTCTGACAATGTACTTAACCCAATAAAATGACCCAATAAAAAGAGTTGTTCAATAATAGATAAGTCACGTTGTAATAACAATAACTCATCAATATCAGATTAATATTGTCGGGTTTTTTGAGTGTTCTTTTTCTGCTTTGCCAAACACCACTGTGTCAAGTGTCCTATTAGAGTTGCCGTATGTAGTTGTCAAATATGGCGGACCATCTCACACATGCGCACTGCAGATAGGGCAGGGCGGCAGTTCGGGTAGTGACAGTGACACCCGTTAGTGTTTACTTCCTGTCTGTCTTCTTCTGCTGTTCCTGTTAGTGTTTACTTCCTGTCTGTCTTCTTCTGCTGTTGCCTTTAGTGTTTACTTCCTGTGTGTTCCTCAATGTCGAGTATGCTTGCTTGGTAGCACATATCTTGCTTCAGAAGCGAGGCAAGAATACTTCCTAGCCTTGGAAAATCGAAGAGTGGAACAGGCGAGCAAATGTGCAGGTGTGTGTCATATGAGAGGCCCCGCCTTACAGTTTCCGCCACAGATTTTGGGAGATTGGTCCGTGTGCAAAGCATTGTGGGGATTTTAAGACCGCGGAGTTTACACATGTGCAGCCTCGAAATTTCTCGCTACGAAGTACGCCAGGCTCGGTAGAATTCCTAGTATGCTGGACATTGGAACAGTCCTTCGGCGGGACTCGATGACGTAGTATGCTTGAAATAGTGGCTCTGGAGCAGCTTTCCTCGACATTGAGAAACGGCCCCTGTCTGTCTTCTTCTGCTTATTTCTATGACATCTAGCCAAACGTACAACCATATACATGAATTTCACGCAAACTCAACTGAATCACAAGGTCGGTAAATCAACAGGTGTTTTCTATACTTGCGTGAACTAAGCCTTTAGAAAAAATGTTTTAGAAAAACTCTGTTGATTTGTGTAAATTAGCAAAAGTAAGAGCAGAGATGCATCTGCAATGAAGAGAGTGGTGATTAATGTCACTCTGCAGGGAACTATCAAATAAAAAAAAGTGTCAAAAAGGGAATAAAAAAGAAGCAACACACACACACACACACACACACACACACACACACACACACGCACACTGTTAACTGTCTAAACGTGTGACAAAGCCAAACCACAAATCTCCTCTCTTGAATTGACTTCAATGGTGTCAAACACACACACACACACACACACCACACACACACACACACACACACACACACACACACACACACACACACACACACACACACACACACACACACACACGGAGGGTTTTAGAGTTAACTCTAATAGTCAGCCTAAACCACAAATATATTCTTTAGCCTCTAATTATGTTTTGCCTGTCATGTTATTTCATATCAACATGACACTGTTCTATGTGTGTGTGTGTCACATGCTTATTCTGTGTGTGTGTGTGTGTGGGTGTAATTAGCAGCTGTGTGATTTGTAGCCTACAGTTCTCAGAAACATCTTCAGTGAGTGCTCTCCACTGAAGAGAGTGCTAACGAAGAGATAGACAGTGATGATTTATGTTTCCTGAAGGCAACACTTTGTACGTCAGCGACAGAGTTTCTCTCCCTGTGTCAATTAGTTTGAGATCTCAGGAAGGAACGGCACGCTCAAAGTTTTAGTCAAATGAATGCACAATATATTTTTTTGTCTATAGAAGGTCCGGTTGTGATAGACACGGTTCGCCACTGACGTATGGTAGTGCTCATCTTCTATCTGTGGAGATGATGCTACGATGTTTATATTCACAAAATACAAAATAAAGCGTAGTTATCAACCGTTTATTGGCTACTGGATTGCAGTGAATTCCTCTTCTCCTTGTACACAAACTCGCTCGGATCTGTCATTAGCCCGCATGGTTTTTCATACCACTGCTACGCTGACGACACCCAACTAATTCTGTCCTTTCCCCGCTCAGAGACCCAGGTCGTCGCACGCATCTCTGCTTGTCTAGCTGACATCTCTCAGTGGATGTCTGCTCGCCACCTCAAGCTCAACTTTGACAAGACTGAACTGCTTTTCCTTCCGTGAAAAGATTGTCCCACTCTTGACCTAACAATCAACATCGGCCACTCTGTTGTTTCCCCGACTCAGACTGCAAGGAATCTGGGTGTGACCCTAGATAACAAACTGTCCTTCACTGCAAACATCGCTGCTACAACCCGTTGCTGCAGATACACGCTTTACAACATCAGGAAGATACGTCCCCAGCTGACTCAGAAAGCGACTCAGGTTCTGGTCCAGGCTCTCGTCATCTCACGCCTAGACTACTGCAACTCCCTCCTGGCTGGTCTACCTGCATGTGCCATCCGACCTCTGCAGCTCATCCAGAATGCAGCGGCTCGTTTGGTCTTCAACCTTCCTAAATTCTCTCACACCACTCCGCTCCTCCGCTCCCTTCACTGGCTTCCGGTAACTGCTAGAATCCACTTCAAGACACTGGTACTTGCGTACCATGCTGCAAATGGATCTGGCCCTTCCTACATCCAGGACATGGTTAAACTGTACACCCCAGTGCGTGCACTCCGCTCTGCATCAGCCAAACAGCTCGCTGCCACCCTCGCTGCGAGGGGGACCCAAGTTCCCATCAGCAAAAACACGTGGGTTTGCTGTCCTGGCTCCAAAATGGTGAATGAGCTCCCCATTGACATCAGGACAGCAGAAAGCTTACACATCTTCCGGGGCAGACTGAAAACTCATCTCTTTCGACTCCACTTCGAGCGATAGAATTACTAACAAAGCACTTATATACCAGTGGCGAACCGTCAGGGCCTTCAAGGTATTCAGAGAATACCCTGGAACACTCAGATAAAACAAACAAAAAATCGATTTAATTATATAAATAAAATGTATATAAAATGAATAAATGAGAATCGTATCTGTGTTGTTGATCTGTAATATTACAGTGTTACGTTGATTTGTTTGTCCTTCTCGGACCATGCACTACGCATTCAGTGGTTTTGTGTTAGAAAAGAAAGCAACCAATCAGATCTTGTTCTGGGTCTCTGAGTAGAATATCCGTCACCAAGGTATTCTACATCCTTGATCGAATGCCCTGGCCGTTGCACTGAATGAGAGCGTACGTTTGGACTGACAGTTTGATCAACCAATCAGATATTGATTTGCAGCCAATGGGCGTGTTCTTTCAGAGTTCCCCTCGGTTCCAGGGTATTCTAGAAGGCCCGCTGGTTAACTGGCTCGAGACAGAGGATCTAGTTGAATGCGACGAAGCAATTCATGCCATTTTATTGTTTTAACGTTGAATGAATGGCAAGTGCAACAGCCAGGTGAAGATGAAGTTATTGCGGGATTGTTGTGAGTACCCTTTTCAAGACGACAATTCAGTGAAAAGACGGACATTATAATGCCGCGGAGAAGGGGGGGGGGGGCGGCGGCGGGGGGTTGTGTGTGTTTACAGAAGGTCCAGTTGTGATAGACACGGTTCGCCATATACTAATAAAGGACTGGCTTATCTAAAGCCAGTTGAGTAGCACTTGAAATGTTTTGGCTCTATGAAACCTGATGTACTTATATGATTCTGTTTTCTTCAAGGTTGTATCTTCCTGGTCGAATGCACTTATTGTAAGTCACTTTGGATAAATTCGTCAGCTAAATGCAGTGTAATGTAATGTAATGAATTCGGATGAGACGTCACTCACAGTTCCAGCTTCCAATGTATATGGAAAGCAGCATTAGCTAATCCTTACTGTTAATACAGAACATTCCCTTAATCATAGACGATTTTCGACCCAGACAATAAAGTAAACCTTAAACCTTAAAAGCCAGAACTCCAGACTCCACTGATCTTCTCCTCCTTTTGAAACATCTGTTCAAATATGAGTCGCACAACATAATTACAAACATTATCCTGAAGGCTTTGGCCTCACTTACACCTCCTCTTCACACTGTCATTGACTCTCTCCCACACACGGATCATTATGTGGTTAAACTGAGCAGAGATCAGATTAACAGCCTGCTGCTCCTGCTGTAGCATCGCATGTGTTCAAATCTGGAGACGCTTTTTCACTGCCTGCTTTCCCGCTAGAGTCACAGTCGGGGGAACGGAAGATTACGTTTGTGTCATGGAGGAACAGATTAATTGACACCTTTTCAACATCTGGACAGAAATGAGTCTCGATCTGTCTTGAATGCTCTTTACTTTCATCGGAAAGCTTTCTGATGCACCAAAGAAATGACTCATTGTGATCAGAGTACTATATTTGTATTGGTCACATGACAGCATTTTCATCTGTTGTCAAGATAATTTAGAGAGAAGCTCCCTGGGAACACAGGGATTTAAGCCTTTGCAGACAAATACCACAAATACCTTTATGACACACATTCAAACAATCTGCACTAATGTACACTCTCAAAATATTGAAGATACTGTTATTTTGTATATATTGATTGTTGGGGTTTAATTTAGGTCTTAATGTGTGCGCATGTACAAATGTGTCTTTGACTGTGTATACACACATATTTTTACATTTTATATTCGAAATACATTTGTTTTTATTTTCGTGATTGTGGGAAACAGTTTTTCGATCTCTCTGTCTGTACACACAAACTGGAAGATTGACATTAAAGTTGACTTTGACTACAGGAGGGAAAAAACAAAAAAAAGCTAGTGTCTTTAAAGGCCTGTTTGTAATGATCGGACGTCAATTACATTACATGTTAGACACTTTTATCCAAAGGGACTTACATACTCAATAATGTGGACAATCCCCACAGGAGCAATTTGGGTGAAATGCCCTCAGGGACACAACGACATGCTGACTGCAGTGGGGTTTGAACCTGTGACCCCCTGATCCACTTTGCCACACGCCTCCCTGAACAATGGGACATTCTGGGTCCTGTTTGCTTTAATGGCTGGACCGGATATCATAATGAATACAGACAGTATTATACAGGACTTTAATTATATAACGCAAACATTACATCGTATTAATTCAGGCTTACAATAGCTGGAGGATGAATACATGCTGATATCAGGCGAACAATTTCAAGAACGTATCTGAATCCTTATTACTGAAATAATCCAGACTGCGCGAGTTTAGCTTGGCAGTAATCGACTATCCAGAAGGCAGAAGTGATTGAAAACAGATTTCAGCCCTAATGAGTTTCCTCTTTTATGGAGATCTTTACCGTCTTTGATTGTTCATCTTTGTTTCTCCTGTAAAAACCTGCAGAGACTAAATGTCTGACGGCACTGAGTGAGTGTTGACACGTGAGCAGCTAGATGTATCTTATCTACTGTGTGTGTGTGTGTGTGTGTGTGTGTGTGTGTGTGTGTGTGTGTGTGTATTTTAGGAATATTCAGTTGTCCTTGTTTTAAAGAGATGCCAACATCCATTTTGTTTTGATGCCTCAGAGTTATATTCAGGAGAGAATCCATAATGTGTGACAAGGACACAGTGAGAATATTTGTGTGTGTGTGTGTGTGTTTGGAGTCCTGATAGCCGCCAGATACGACCTGTCACTCAACAATGTCACGGTGACACACACCCTGCCATCGGAGGTGATGAAGAGAAAAGACGTCTGAATCGAGGCGCAGCGTGATGGACGCTTCCTGTCACCCTCTGACCTCCGAGTGATGAGGAGAGGAAAAGATAGGCGGAGGTGATGGAGGAGAGAGGAGCTATAAAAAGAGCTGGAGGAAAAAGAGAAAGGAGGAGAAGGACATTAAATGATAGGGACGAGAGAAGAGAATATTAACAATGTTTAGTGTCCTCTTTTGGTCATTCTAGATAAGATACTAAATGTATTGATACCCCGAGGGGAAATCATGTGTTGCAACAGCACAAAGTAACGGAAATATGTAAAGGTACATTGATAAAGGTGAAACTAAATATAGAAATAATAACAGGTAGAAGTAATAAAGAGCACTAGTGAAAATAACATGCAATCATTATGCAAATAGTACTGTGTTAAGAAGTGGTTAATATTTAATTTACCTAGTTAGTTTAACTAGTTGATTTGTATGTATTTATTATAAGCATAACTTTCCCTCCCAAGCTATAGGCCTATATACAATTCATATTTCTTGTGAAAAACAATAACTTGATTTTTAAATGATTCAAAAGAAGTTTGCATGAGACTCCTCCAAACTGTTAAGCCCGCGTCACACTGTCCCGAAATTGGACTACCCGATGGACACACGAATATGGAATTGTGAATTTCGCACGAAGAGATGGCCCCAAACCACAAGCATGTTGGCATTCATGTTTAGTTGTATTCATTGTTTTAATATCAACTTACAGGAGCATCAGTATTTGTAAAATATTCATCCACAATGACCAGATACACTGTGTTCAGTATTCGTAGCAAAATGCTAATGTCAACTCCTGAGAAGGGGATGATAAGAGGGGAGAAGAGGGTAAAGAAAACCCATTACATTAACGATAAGAAGATAGGAAGTGAAGAGGAGAAGTTAAAAAAGATGAGATAAGAGAGGAGTAACTGAAGGAGAGGAAGGAGGAGGAAAGAGGACGATAAGTTGGAGGGAATGGAATTCAAGATAATGTTTTTGAGCAGCGGGAAATAAAGTCAAATCAAATCAAGTTTTATTTATATAGCACATTATAAACGATTTTTGGTAGAGCCAAAGTGCTGTATAATAAAACAGTAGAGACACTTTACAGCAAATACAACAGCACAGATTGTTCAGAATATCAGTATGAGAAAAAACAACACCCTCTATCCTTCCACCTCCATCCATCCATACATCTTCTCCCCCGCTTATCCGTGGTCGGGTCGCGGGGGTAGCAGTTCCAGCAGAGAAGCCCCAAACTTTCTTTTCCCTGGCCACATCAACCAGCTCTGACTGGGGATCCCAAGGCACTCCCAGGCCAGCAAAGAGATATAATCCCTCCACATGGTCCTAGGTCTACCCCTATATAGAGGCAATGGACGTCCACTCTCGGGAGACGTCCGACAGTGGTGCGGTTACCCAAAGTGACAGACCTAATTTTACCCCTATATAGAGGCAATGGACGTCCACTCTCGGGAGATTGTCCGACAGTGGGGTGCGGTTACCCAAAGTGACAGACCTAATTTTACCCAGGAATAAGTGTTTGAAACGTGGAGGAGGAGCGGTTCAACTCTGAGTCCGTCCCGGATGACTGAACTTCTCACCTTATCCCTAAGGGAGACACCCGCCACCCTGCGGAGAAAACCCATCTCGGCCGCTTGTATCCGCGATCTCGTCCTTTCGGTCATGACCCATCCTTCATGACCATAGGTGAGGGTAGGAACGAAAATGGCCCGGTAGACAGAGAGCTTTGCCTTCTGGCTCAGCTCCCTTTTCGTCACAACGGTGCGGTAAAGCGACTGCAGTACTGCTCCCGCTGCTCCGATTCTCTGGCCCATCTCACGCTCCATTGTTCCCTCACTTGAGAACAAGGCCCAGAGATACTTGAACTCCTTCACTTGGGGTAAGGAATTATTCCCTACTTGGAGTGGACAGTCCATCGGTTTCCTGCTGAGAACCATGGCCTCAGATTTGGAGGTGCTGATCCTCAGCCCAGCCGCTTCACACTCGGTTCGGAACCGATCCAGTGAGTGCTGAAGGTCGCAGACCGATGAAGCCATTAGATAACCACATCATCTGCAAAAAGCAGTGGTGCAATCCTTAGTCCACCGAACTGCAGACCCTCCCCCACGGACTACGCCTCGAAATCCGATCCATGTATATTACAAACAGGATTGGTGACAAGCGCAGCCCTGGCGGAGGCCAACCCTTCACCGGAAATGGGTCCGACTTTACTGCCGAGGGTTACACAGCTCTCGCTTTGGGAGTACAGAGATTGGATGGACCTGAGTAGAGACCCCTCACCCCAACTTGTGCAGCACCTCCCCACAGTAACTCCCTGGGAACTCGGTTCATTACGCCTTCTCCAAGTCTACAAAACACATGTAGACCGGAATAAGCGTATTCCCAGGCCCCCTCCAGGATCCTTGCGTGAGTAAAAAGCTGATCCGTCGTTCCACGACCAGGATGTGAATCCGCATTGTTCCTCCCTCAATCTGAGGTTCAGATGCCTCTGTAATTGGCACACACCCTCTGATCCCCTTTTTGAAAAGGGGAACCACCGCCCCAGTCTGCCACTCCTTCGGTACTGTTTCCGACTTCCACGGAACTTTTGATGAGACGTGTCAATGACAGTCCCTCAACACCCAGACCCTTCAGCATTTCTGGGCGGATCTCATCCACCCCCGGGGCTTTGCCACTGTGGAGTTGTTTGACGACCTCAGTGACCTTCCCCCGGGAGGAATTGGTGTTGATCCTCCGTCATACTCCAGCTCTGCCTCTAACATAGTTGTCGGGTTAAGGAGTTCCTCAAAGTGTTCCTTCCAACGCCCTAACACTCCATCAGTTGAGGTCAACAACGTCCCATCCTTACTGTACACAGCATTGGATGGTTCCCTGCTTCCCCCTCCTGAGGTGTCGGACAGTTTTCCAGAACAACTTTGGTGCCGCCCGAAAGTCCTTTCCATGTCTTCTCCGAAACTTCTCCCACACCCGCTGCTTTGCCTCGGCCCGGCTGAGGCGGCTGCCCTTCGGGCCTGTCGGTAACTTGCAACTGCCTCGGGAGTGCCCCGGGATAACAAATCCCTGAAGGCCTCCTTCTTCAGTCGGACAGCTTCCCTGACCACCGGTGTCCCACCAAGAGGTTCGAGGTTACCATCCCTTGAGGCACCTAAGACCTTGAGACCACAGCTCCCCGCCGCGGCTTCAGCAATAGAGGCTTTGAACACCGGACCACTCTGGTTTTCAATGTCCCCAACCTCCACAGGAATGCCTGAAAAGCTCCGCCGGAGGTGTGAGTTGAAGGCCTCCTGAACTTGGGCCTCCTCCAGACGTTCCAGTTCACCCGAGCTACACGTTTGGGCTTACCAGGTCATCCAGAGGCTTCCCCCGCCACTCGACCCAACTCACCACCAGATGGTGATCAGTTGACAACTCCGCCCCTCTCTTTACCCGAGTGTCCAAAACATACGGCCTCAGGTCCGATGATACGATAACGAAATCGATCATGGACCTTCTGCCTAGGGTGCTCTGGTACCACGTACAATTATGAGCATCCTTATGTTCGAACATGGTGTTTGTTATGGCCAATCCATGACTAGCACAGAAGTCCAGTAAACAAACCCCACCGCTCCGGTTCAGATCAGGGGGGCCGTTCCTCCCAATCACGCCCCTCCAAGTGTCTCCATCATTGCCCACATGTGCTGTTGAAGACTCCCAGTAAGATTTAAAGAGTCCCCTTCAGGAGCCCCATTCAGGACTCTTTCCAGGGTCTCCAAGAAGGCCGTATACTCTGAACTGCTGTTTGGTGCATAAGCACACACACCAGTCAGAGTTTTCCCCCCATAACCCGCAGCGTAGGAGGCGACCTCTCGTCCACTGGGGTAAACTCCAACAACGAAGCACCCAAACGGGGACTTGTGAGTATCCCCACACCCGCCCGGCGCTCACACCCTTGAGCAACTCCGGAGAAGAATAGAGTCCAACCCCTATCCAGAGTAAGGTTCCAGAGCCGACGCTGTGCGTAGAGGTGAGCCCAACCAGATCCAACTGGTAACGCTCCTCCTCCCGCACAAGCTCCGGCTCCTTCCCCCCCCAGAGAGGTGACGTTCCACGTCCCCAAAGCCAGCTTCTGTCGCCCGGGTCTGGTCCGTCGAGTCCACCCTTCTGGCAGCGCCACCCGACCCCATCGCTGTTTCCCGTAGGTTGCGTGTTGCCCACGTTGCCTTTTCGGGCTGTGCCCGGCCGGGGCTTCGTGGCAATCCCGGCCACCAGACGCTCACCGACGAGCCTCTTCGGGCTGGCTCCAGAAGGGGACCCCGGGCTTCCTCCCGGCGCGGGTACCTCACTTCTTGGTTTTTCTTTCATGAGGTCTTTTGAACCAATCTTAGTCTGGTTCCTCAGAGAGGTTTGTGTGTGTGTGGTGTGTGTGGTGTGTGTGTGTGTGTGTGTGTGTGGTGTTGTGTGTGTGTGTGTGTGTGTGTGTGTGTGTGTGTGTGTGTGTGTGTGTGTGTGTCTGTGTGTGTGTGTTTCCATCAGTGTTTAACAGTGTGTGAGCTGCTGCTGTGACGAGCGTTGCCTGAGAGTTAATTAACAATCACTATGAATTTATTTTAACACTCACACACCATTGTTGTTGCCATGGTTACAACATACATCCCCTGCTCTCTCTCTCTCTTATCTTTGCGCTGATGTTGGCGGCCCCCCGAGAGGACGGACGTCTCTGACCACACACACACACAACACACACACAGCCACACACACACACACACACACACACAAACAACACACACCACGTTCCTGTTTTTAGCTACAGCAGCTGTACAGTGCAGAGCCTGTGGGCTGTTGCTTAGTAACAGCTGATTTGGAGCCGCAAGCTGATGTCGGCTTTTCAAGTTAAAGCCACTTGTTGGCAACTTTGGAGAGTAAAAGTTCACACATACACTAACACACACACACACATACACACCACAATACACTACCACACACATACACATACACACACACACCACACACTACACACACACACACACAAAACACACACACACACACACACACACACACACACACACACACACACACACAGGAGGGTTTTTAGAGTTAACTCTAATAGGCAGGATTACTGCTGCTGCACAAACTACAGCCCTGAGAAACAGGGGAGAACCCTGGGTAATAATGTTTATGCACTCATATCATATCAGTGAGAGCTGCAGCTCATGGAGGCATTTGAGAAACTTGAAAACCCTTAAGAGACACTACTGCATACAAAGCTCATACTTTTACATTTGTTTTGACTTACTCTTCAGGAGGATATCATTATCTCCAATACCCATTATCAGCCAGGGAAACACATCGCTGGATCAGCTCAGAAATTGTTGAAAAATATGCTGTTTATCACTGCAGAACTTTTCTAGTTTTTCAGTATCGAAGTTACCCAGTAATAGTTGTCTGTACATCCATAAAAATCCCTGTTTTCCCTGCCGAGGGAGTTTCTCTCCGACACACTCCCCACTTGTTTACTTCCTACATGTCCATATGAAACACTCGCGCTCCTATTGGCTAACGATCCAACACATTGTACGTGATAGTCTAAGGGGCGGGACATCTCTAAGCGGTGACCAATCACAACAGATCTCGGCCAGCTAACCAATCAGAGCAGACTGGGCTCTGGTTTTCAGACAGAGGGTGAAAAGAGGTGCTGCAGCAAGCAGTGCAGTATGGGAAAATAAAGAACTTTAAAAAAAACCTTAAGCATGTAAAAATGTCACTGTAAGGCACAAAATGCAAATATGAACCTTGAAAATTAGCCATAACCGGGCTCCTATAACCAAGTTCATATAAGCATTGGTTGCTATGTGGTTGCTAATATAAATTGGTTTGGCAGGAAGAAATAAATGTTGTGAATCTTACATCATCATGCAAACAGGCGCAGCATCCTCTCACACATTTACATAATAGATAATAATTAATGGAAATCACAAAGCCTCAATTTCAGATTTTTTTTTTCTCCATCCTTGCAAATATGCATCCAATATCTCCACATTCTCCCACTCCTCCACAGAAACCTCAATCTGGTCATCTGTCAGTCACACTCAGCACATCCTCCATCTCCATCCATCAGCTGCTGCTTTAACCATTCTCATGCTTTTTTTCTGCCTCCTTTGTGCAGCTAATGACCCTCTCCCCTAATTTCCCATGTTCTGTCTGCTGCCATATGTGTATGAGTGTGTGAGTATGTTTGGGTGTCTGCATGTGTGTATGTGTGTGTGGTCTGACTGATGCCCATTTTGTGTGTCAGGGCATGACGGGCCTCTAAAGAGAGGAGGCAAAGTGAAAAGAAAGAGAGCGAGGTGAGCCAAGGCGGGATAGAGAGAGAGGCCAGAGAGCATGCTAGAAATGTGCGTGTGTGTATGTGTGTGTGGTGTATTTGTGTTGTGTGTGTCTTTGTGTGTGTGTTCACCGTGGGTTGTGGGGGTGTAGGAAGGGTCAGTCTAATTTGCAGCTCATTGAAAGGAAACAAGCTTCCTCTGACGGGGCGGGTTGGGGGTCGTGTTGGTGTGTGTGTGGGAGGCAGAGAGACTGTGTGTTTGTGTGTTTGTGTGTGTAGGGAAAGCAGCAGGAACTTTCAACATCTGACAGCAGCTAGATACTTAACTGCTATGTTCACGCTGGCTGATAAATCTATCTTGAACACTTTCATGATCCCTTTTCCAAGATCTTAAAAATGAAAATCTTGATTCTCGATATCGGATTTTAATCCACATTCCTCCACCTACACAACCACTAAACAAACAGCCGAATCCATCGTCCTCTCTGCAGTAACCTACTCTGTTATTTACTCGTTGCTTTCGTTGCGGATGCTAAACGCTGGATAAATAGTTTGAGCGTGAAACCGCCTGCTAAAACACTCGTTCAACCATCACAATTAGATCAATTTGGACCTATAACTTTGAAATAAACAGTATTGTACAAGAGCCATATGGTGCAATCACTAGAGCGAATTAGTCAATCCCGCAGGTTGCAAATCCAAGGAAAAGTCCTGCATTCAGAATCTCATTAAACAAGTACAAACATTAAAGACTCATTATGCAGAATGCTCAATTAAGAATATTATATATAATATTCTATCATAATTATTGTTGTGTTTATGTGTACACCACTTCATTATTATTCTATAAGTGAAACTACTCTACTGTCGGGTAGATATATCCAGAATAATGAATCACCATTACTTAGTTGATTTGTTTTAATCATTTGAATCTGTAAAGTAAATATAGTTATAGTGGCGTCCAACATTTTGCGGAAATATAACTATTAAGTACTGTTTTTTAACTATGGTCTGGTTCAATTGAAGTTATATGATCAAATATATATTCTACATGTACTGTTGTATATATTAGATTGCTTTTGAAAACTGCCAAATAAAAATGACAATGATTAAAATGTGTAATCTAGTGATAAAATACACTTTACATGTCCTCCTCTCCCTCGTGACTCACATACGGAGCCCCTAAAGGGGATAACAGTTTAAGAGACATATACATAATAATATGAGAAACAAAATAAAGCAGGAAAACGGGTTCGTTTCTCGTGCGCACGAACTGGGTGAGGTTCCCGGGCTGATTTTTAGTCCCAGTCCGGCCCATCATGCGCCCTTGGTAACCGGACATCTCCTTCATAAACGAATAAAAGGAGTGTAATCGGGCAGTTCGATGTGTGTAGAGGTGTGTGTGGTTAAACGTAACAGCCTGTGGTCACTCTTTATAGCTGTTCAATGAAGGTGAACACAGTTGTAGGCGGTGCGTAAAAGCTCTTTTTGTAGCGCTGGCTGGTGCTGCTCTTCTCTGAGTTACAGGTACCGATGCCTCCTGGAGTGACAACCACACCCCTGGACCGAAATGTCCCCTTAAAGGAAGTTCTGAGTACGGAATATATCTCAAATAATGTATGCACTGTCATTTCACCACGTAAGCATGACAGTCTGCAATGAAATGGCTGTCTCCTGTGCGCTCAACTTCCTCCTTGGCGCACCGGTACATTTAAAAAATAAAATAAAAAAGTTAGGATAACGGGTTAGTATCTCGTGCGCACGCGTTATCCTGACTTTTTTGTATTCATGTCCCAAGGGGCTCCGTACTCACAGCCTCTCTTTGCTGTGGTTATTTCTGACTATGTTGTTTTAACACCAAGTGTTTTAACGCTAACAACTCCCATATAAGCTGTGGAGCATGATCATGTCGCTACAGAAAGCAATAAACTGAAAAAGAGGAAAATAAAATCATCACATCCTCACTCGTAGATTATGACTCATTATAGAATCAGAATAGAACAAGTGCATCAAGACATGAGAAAAAACAGATGAGTGGGGGGTGAGCTATCTGTGTGTGTGGTGTGTGTGTGTGATGTGGTGTGGTGTGTGTGTGTGTGTGTGTGTGTGTGTGTGGTGTGTGTGTGTGTGTGTGTGTGTGTGTGTGTGTGTGGTGTGTGTGTGTGTGTGTGTGTTGTGTGTGTTACAGATGTTATGCTGTTTTGTCTGTATGTGGTATATGTAGTATTATGCAACGGTCTGTATGTGTTTTTATCATTTGTGTATTTATGTTTTTAGGACCCCCTCGAAAATGAGATGCTTCTTCTCAAGAGGCTATCCTCAATCAATTCTCAAATTCTCACAGTGTGCAGAGCGCTAACTTTTTAAGTTAAACAAACCCTTCAATAGTGTTTTATTGTCAGAGTTTATAGATCTTGTATCTTCATGGTCTACTGTGTATTTTCTACTTTTTAATGATGTTTAAATTCTACTTTTGTTTATTTCTACTCTATAATTTCTTTGTGCAATGTCTTGTTTTGTTTTGTTGTTTTTTATGCTGCTGCAACGCAAACATTTCCCAACTTGGAATCAATAAAGTACATCTTATTTTATCTTAAATATGAAATAGATGTTTTTACTTTCTTTGGTGCGGGAGGGAGGTGTGTGAACTGTTTCAGCTGAGTTTGACTGGCTCTAAATATTACAAATTCCACCCTCCATTGTCACAGAAAAAGAGCCATCAATCTCAGAAAGCTTTGTCGTTGCTGTTGGGAACAAATCACCTCACCATTGTCACTGAATTAACTGGAAAATAATCTAAGATGGGAAAGAGATCTGGATGTTTCTATAAATGATTATTAGGAATCTTGAGCTTAATGATTGGAAGTCAGTCGGTGAAAGAGGGAGTCATAGCTGGCTTAGGTTTCACCTGTTTATTAAATAACCAGGTATCTTTTATTCATATAATACAACTAAAAGAGTTACATGTCTATCAGAGGCTCGAAGTTAGAAAATATCAGTATGTTTTCATATTATAGATCTTGTTTTATATCCAATAAATGTAATTACACAGCACTTTAAATGTTGTGCCTACATTGTAGATTCACACATAATTTTGATTTGGAGATTAGGACATCCTCAGTTTTTTTCAGACTGTAAAGCTATGTGTTTTGCACCTTGGCTAGCAAACCTAAAAGGCGTTGGCTTAATGTAAGCTAATACACATGCAGGACTCTTGCTTTTTAACATTTGAATCACCAATGTACTTATTGTAATCGCTTTGGTTATAGGCGTAAGCTAATTGAAATGTAAAATAAATAAAGCATCCATAGAAGGAAGGTTAAGACCAGAATGTATTGCATGTAGATCCCGGAGGAGACAGGTGTTAAGAAATGCCTTTCAAAAAACGACATGCCAGTCAAACAGCTCTTACGTCAGACGTGTTTTTGCACACCGTACTCAGGATCACTTTTTGAAGTGGACCCTGGCAGGGAGTCGGGTACAAAGTGTTCAAGTGAACTGGACTCAAGTGTACTGGGATCCAGGCCCCTCCCCCTGTGAAGCCTCTTTAGTCCAACATGGAGAACATTAAAGGTCCCTATTATGCACAATCCACTTTTTCATGTATCTTCTACATCAACATGTGTCCCCTCTTCTTCATGTCCTTCTACATCAACATGTGTCCCTCTTCTTCATGTCTCTTCTACATCAACATGTGTCCCCTCTTCTTCATGTCTCTTCTACATCAACATGTGTCCCCTCTTCTTCATGTCTCTTCTACATCAACATGTGGTCCCCCTCTTCTTCATGTCTCTTCTACATCAACATGTGTCCCCTCTTCTTCATGTCCTCTTCTACATCAACATGTGTCCCCTCTTCTTCATGTCTCCTCTACCTACATGTGTCCCCCTCTTCTTCATGTCTCTTCTACATCAACATGTGTCCCCTCTTCTTCATGTCTCTTCTACATCAACATGTGTCCCTCTTCTTCATGTCTCTTCTACATCAACAATGTGTCCCCTCTTCTTCATGTCTCCTCTACATCAACATGTGTCCCCTCTTCTTCATGTCTCTTCTACATCAACATGTGTCCCCTCTTCTTCATGTCTCCTCTACATCAACATGTGTCCCCTCTTCTCCATGTCTCTTCTACAATCAACATGTTGTCCCCTCTTCTTCATGTCTCTTCTACATCAACATGTGTCCCCTCTTCTTCATGTCTCTTCTACATCAACATGTGTCCCCTCTTCTTCATGTCTCTTCTACATCAACATGTGTCCCACTCTTCTTCATGTCTCCTCTACATCAACATGTGTCCCCTCTTCTTCATGTCTCTTCTACATCACATGTGTCCCCTCTTCTTCATGTCTCTTCTACATCAACATGTGTCCCCTCTTCTTCATGTCTCTTCTACATCAACATGTGTCCCCTCTTCTTCATGTCTCTTCTACATCAACATGTGTCCCCTCTTCTTCATGTCTCTTCTACATCAACATGTGTCCCCTCTTCTTCATGTCTCTTCTACATCAACATGTGTCCCCTCTGTGTAAAGAGACTCTGAAAGTTTCAGGAAAAAAGATTCTCTCACGGCCCGTCCACACAGCGGCGTGCGTTGAAGCTTTCCGGCGGGCGTGTCTGAAACTCGACCAACAACCAATCACATGAATCTCCCGCCCCTGACACACAAGCAGCGGTTTGATTGGCTAGAGCTTGTACTGGCATATGATTCGATTGGCTGACGCTTCTGCCGAGGCTTCAAAAGTTGAACATTGCTCAACTTTTGCAGCGAGCCACGCCAGCAAAGCTCTGCTTCGCTTCCCACAATGCAGTTCGGTGAAAAGTGACGTCACCCCATTCAAAGTGAATGGTGAGCTTTCAAAGCACGCCGCTGTGTGGACGGACTCGTCTCTTTTGTCCTGATCCATTTCTATAAAAAACCTGTCTGAAAATGAGGCTGATCAGATTTTGGCCACTTTATGATGTCATAACGATGTTTTGTCTTGTTGTAACCATTAGCCAACTCAGCAACCAAGGTAACGCCCCCCCCCCCCCCCTTATCACCTGAATCTCCCCCTAGAGCACCATTGAGTTCTTTGTAACCAAATCTCTCTCAGAGGGGCGTGGGAGGGGCTTCCTCCTATTTTTCATCTAAATTAACAGACAGAGAATCAGCTCTTTGGAAACAAACTTTTTTGCAATCTTGTTGTCGACTGACCCTTAAAATTGCACCCGTGACTCTGCGTCTCAATCAGCCAAATTGAAATATTTGTTCGGTATAAAAACTTCAGTCGGAGCGTGAAGGTCAGCTAATGATCTCATTGGTCCTCCAGGATCGATGTCACAACGCCTTATGATATAATTGTTTACAGAACCGCAGGAATCCTGGTCCCAAATGACACAGAGAGGCTGCAAACGCCTCTGTACGTGCCTCTGTGTGTATGAGTGTGTGTGTGGGGGGGGTAGTGTGTGTGTGTGTGTGTGTGTGTGTGTAGGCTGTGGTCCTCTATTAATCCTGTTCAGTGTGACAGTAAGTGTTGTTCAGGTTGAGAAATGAATTACCCTACAGGGCGGGTAGCACACTCATTCATCACCATCACACACACACACACACACACACACACACACACACACACACACACACACACACCACACACACAATAAAACACACACCCACACACACATACATACACAAACACACACACACACACACACACACACACACACACACACACACACACACACCACACACACACACACACACACACACACACACACACACCCACTGTGTTGAGATGCCTATCTGCAGTATTTTCCCGTCATTGTGTTGCGCGGCAAGCAGCTCCGCAGAAGGCGGCGGCTGACCCTCACTTTTCTCATGCTGAAATGAGACCATAAAACCTTCTGGAGAGTGAAGCTTTCTCAGCCTGGACCTTCGGATATAAAGCTATCAAACATAGCAGAGTGTATCTCTTCCTCTGTGCCCCCTGAAACACATCTAAACGCAACATGGAACACCTCTAAAACAACCTTTTTTTATATATTTACTCAATATTATATATGAGCTGTGCATGCATGCTCATTTTTAATTCCAACTCCACAAGTTAGGAACTAAATAATGACCAGTTCAACACCATCTAGAAACCAACACCATAAATATGTTTCAGGAAATTAAGTGTATACGAACATGTGGGGCAGTTACATCTCCATTTCAAACCCCTTTTCAGGACAGGAATGTAATGTAATGTCAGCACGTTGGAACAGTTTCAAGAGGAAACGTTTCAATTCAGTTTTGAAACATGGTGTATAACATGATCAGAGCATTGCCGTGAAAATGAAAAACTAAATCAGTTTTCACCCAAAGAAGCTGCTACTCATAACAGTTGTATGTAAGCTCATTTGACACAACAACCTATTTGGTAGTATGTATGAGGAAATGTTGAGAAAAACACAATTTATCAGAATATAATTTGACATATGTATTGGTTATGTTGTTATTTGAAGTATATTTGATACATTTTTCTGTTGAGATCCTTTGAGATTCTCCTCAGGACCGTATTTTTCCATCGTCCAGCCAAAGGAGCTAACACACAAAGCATTACATTCTGAATAGTGCCAGATACAATTATTCCTGTCTGTGCAGCTTACCTGAATTATCTAGAGCAGCACTAACATCCTGTAGTTTTTTAGGTCATTTGCATTATTTAAAGCTTGAATATTTAGCTAAGTAGCAGTTGGTGTTTGTGTGAAGTCAACCCTCCTTTTTTACACCAACATCTCTCAATGGATCACCGCTTGAGTAACGATGATTTAAACGTCTTACTCTGCAGTTCCATCCGCCTTTAGTTACAAAGACAGTCTTGTGTCCATACTTCCTGTCAGATGTCCCTGCAGAGACACACTCACCTCAGCAGCCATGGCAACACAACGCTCTGCCGATAACCATGATTCAGTAGCTGAAGCCGACAAGGCAGAGGTTTTAACAGACTCCGAGGTGCAGTTGGAGTCGCGAGAGCAGGGCAACATTTTGTCTTCTTGGTGCTGATATTGACAGCTTTTGGGCCGGCCCGCTGGGGAGGTCTCTAAAGAGAAAATCAACCCTCCACCGTAAACAAGATTTATGTCTGAATGCAGTTTTTCTAACTAAACTGAAAAAGCTGATGAAATATTGGATTTGGACCTGTTTGTAATTTGTGCTGTTTACTCATGAACAACGTAAGATGGTGACCTGCAGGAGAGCTGTGGTGCTAACAGCATTGTTGATGATTCCCATGTGTGTATTTTTCAGCTTCTTAGCTAAATAAAATACCATATTAGAATAGAATAGAAATATATATAATCCTTTATTGTCATTATACAGGTACAATGAGATGAGTACAGCTACTTCTTTTTTTAATGGTGCCATCAAAAATAAAATAAAAAACCAAACAAGAGACGTGCAAGATTCAGGAGAAGACAACATACAAACAACAAGCATTCATACTTCAAGCTGCAGATCAAGTTGTGAAGGTGAGGAATATATCGGTTAAGTAAATATGTTTGAATGTGTATAAAACAATATATATATTGTGTCAGTGCAAGCTGGAGTTTAGTGCAATTATACAAAGTAGAAAAAGTATATCTAAAGGGAAAAGTAGAAAAAGTATATCTAAAGGGAAAAGTAGAAAAAGTATATCTAAAGGGAAAGTAGAAAAAGTATATCTAGAGGGAAAAAAAAAAATAAAGGGAAAAGTAGAAAAAGTATATCTAGAGGGAAAAGTAGAAAAAGTATATCTAGAGGGAAAAGTAGAAAAAGTATATCTAGAGGGAAAAGTAGAAAAAGTATATCTAGAGGGAAAAGTAGAAAAAGTATATCGAGAGGGAAAAGTAGAAAAAGTATATCTAGAGGGAAAAGTAGAAAAAGTATATCTAGAGGGAAAAGTAGAAAAAGTATATCTAGAGGGAAAAGTAGAAAAAGTATATCTAGAGGGAAAAGTAGAAATATATATAGAGAGGGAAAAGTAGAAAATGTATATCGAGAGGGAAAAGTAGAAAAAGTATATCGAGAGGGAAAAGTTGAGAAAATATATCTAGAGGGAAAAGTAGAAAAGTATATCTAGAGGGAAAAGTAGAAAATGTATATCTAGAGGGAAAAGTAGAAAAAGTATATCGAGAGGGAAAAGTAGAAAATGTATATCGAGAGGAAAAGTAGAAAAGTATATCTAGAGGGAAAAGTAGAAAAA